>NC_041384.1:56227578-56239396 GCF_002162155.2 Triticum dicoccoides
GAAGGCGAGGGAGGAGTAGAGGGGAGGGGAGGGGAGGGTGCAGACCGGTGGTGAGGGGAGAGGTGGGTGGCGAAGGCGAGGGGAGAGGTGGGCGGCGGAAGGAAGGGGAGGATGGGGCAGCAGCGGAGGGATCTGGATCGGGGAGAGGAGTGGGGGCGGGGAGGGATCTGGATCGGCTAGGGTTCACGCGCGTGTGAGAGAGAGGCTGACTGGATTGGATCGACGGATGGATTGATGTATGGATGGATGGATGGACGGATGTTTGCCACGTCATCGATCCATGCCACAACGGATTCCACCAATCAGAATTCAGCCTATGTTTCTCTTATAGTTTTTATCCTCTTATTTAGGGCAAACATTCAACATATTAACCGCTTATAGTTTGTTAAAATGAAATAATATTATGCACATGTGTGTATCTTGTGATGACAAACAATGTTGATCTGGGGAGTTTTCATTTTCATTCCAAAAAATACCCGTTTTCTATTTTTCGAGTTCCTGAAATGGTTTTTTTGTGAAGGACCTACCATATATCTATTGCAAAATTGGACCAAATCATTTTTCTAAAATATTAGGCAATGTTTAATGCACAATATACCAAATAGTTGGGTGTCAAAAGTTTTGATCCACCACTCGTGAAAAAGACAAATTTCCGCCGATTTAGTTGGAAGCGGGTCAAGTTTGAACTACATCTGCCTCATAGTTTTCTCTTTATTTTTTTCAAAAATCATTTCTAGGTAAATAAGTATCTATTTAATTAGAGAAACATCAAAAGTTTTCCAAGATTCAACCACTAGCTAAGAACGGTCAAGCCCGCCGTTTAGACTGCATTTTGAAACGGGCATAAAAAATTCAAAAATAAATCAAAAAATGAGAAAACCTTCGCATTGTGTCGTTATATGTGGCCAAGTTACCAGCAAAAATAATAAACTTGTAATACGGCAATTATTTTAAAAAAGTGTTCTCAGAAACGAGCTATCATGTGTGGAGATCAATGCCTTTCAAGTCAGATGATCAATCTTATGGCCACATTCATGGCATAGTTTGTTCAAATGATCTCATATTGTGCACAAAGGTGCATATTGGAATGGCAAACAATGTTGCCTAAGGGAGTTTTCATTTTCTTTGCACAGAAAATTCGTTTTCCATTTTTCGAGTGCCCGAAATGAGTTTATTTTGTGAAGGACCTACCAAATATTTGTTGCAAAATTGTACCAAATCATTTTTATAAAAAAAACTAGGCCATATTTAATGCACAATTGACCAAATGGTTGGGTGTCAAAATATTTGATCCACTTCTGGTGAAAAAGACAAATTCCCGCTGATTCAGTTGGAAGCGGGTCAAATTTGAATTGCAGCTGCCTCATAGCTTGCTCTTTATTTTTTCCAAAAATCATTTCTAGGTACATAAGTATCTATTTAATCAGAGAAACACCAAAAAATTCCAAGATTCAACCACTAGCTAGGAACGGTCAAGCCCGCCGTTTTGACCGCATTTTGAAACGGGCATAAAAAATTCAAAAAATAAAAAAAATTGGAAAACCTTCGCATTGTGTCATTATATGTGACCAAGTTTACAGGAAAAATAATAAACTTGTAATACAGTAATTACTTCAAAAAAGTGTTTTTAGAAATGAGCTATCAAATGTGAAGATTCATGGCTTTTAAGCCAATTGATCAATCTTATGGCCACATTCATGGCATAGTTTGTTCAAATGATCTCATATTGTGCACAAGGGTGCATCTTGGAATTCCAAAGAATGTTGCCTAAGGGAGTTTTCATTTTCTTTGCACGGAAAATTCATTTTCCATTTTCCGAGTGCCCGAAATGAGTTTTTTTTGTGAAGGACCTCCCAAATATTTGTTGCAAAATTGGACCAAATCATTTTTCTAAAATACTAGGCCATATTTAATGCACAATTAACAAAATGGTTGGTTGTAAAAAGTTTTTATCCACCTCTGGTGAAAAAGACAAATTCCCACTGATTCAGTTGGAAGCGGGTCAAATTTGAACTGTAGCTACCTCGTAGTTTGCTCTTTATTTTTTTCCAAAAATCATTTATAGGTACATAAGTATCTATTTAATCAGAGAAACACCAAAAAAAATTCCAAGATTCAACCGCTACCTAGGAACGGTCAAGCCCGCCGTTTTGACCACATTTTGAAACAGGCATAAAAAATTCAAAAAAATCAAAAAATTAGAAAACCTTCGCATTGTCTCATTATATGTGATTAAGTTTCTGGGAAAAATAATAAACTTGTAATACGATAATTATTTTAAAAAAGTGTTCTCAGAAATGAGCTATCATGTGTGAAGGTCAATGGCTTTCAAGCCAAATGATCAATCTTATGGCCACATTCATGGCATAGTTTGTTCAAATGATCTCATATTGTGCACAAGGGTGCATATTGGAATGGCAAACAATGTTGCCTAAGGAAGTTTTCATTTTCGTTGGACGAAAAAACCATTTTCCATTTTTCGAGTGCCCAAAAGGAGGTTTTTTTGTGAAGGAACTACCAAATAATTGTTGCAAAATTGGACCAAATCATTTTTATAAAATACTAGGCCATATTTAATGCAGAATTGACAAAATGGTTGGGTGTAAATTTTTTTGATCCACCTCTCGTGAAAAAGACAAATTTCCATCGATTCAGTAGGAAGCGGGTCAAATTTGAACTGCAGCTGCCTCATAGTTTGCTATTTATTCTTTCCAAAAATCATTTCTAGTTACATAAGGACCTATTTAATCATAAATACATGGTTTGGTGGCGATACGTAGAGGTTTGGGCAGTGGCCGAGGGCCCCAACTCTAGAGCGCGTAAACTCGCATGCCCGCCGCGTGGTCACCGCGTGACCGTGGCGTTGCCATGCGTTCTGGGCGGCCTAGGCATGTCTAGTGGGTTGGGCACTCCCCAGGTTGGTGCTAGGAAGAAAATTACAACATAAGATTCTCACAAGGAGACCGATCGATGCTCAAACATGAATTAACAGCCAAGTGTTTGATTAGCAGTACGGGAAATGTACATGGCTAATGGGCGTGAGTTTTGGCTGAGGATGATCAGTTACTAAGAAGACCGTCTTCACAAATTTTCAGCTCAAAAGGAGGAGCCTAGGTGGTACTTGCTTTGCGAATTACCACACTGGACATAACCACGAATGTTGAAGCTCGGCTCAAAATAATGAACGGATTGAGCTGGCATTAGGTGGAGGATGGTTATTTGGGCATAGGAAACCACTGTAGACAATGGATACTATTTGGAAATGCCAAAGTGGTACTTCCTTCACAATTCTCTTCTATGGACAGAAACTTGGGAAAACTAGTGAGAGAGATTGGATGAATGAAATGAGCTAAAAATTGGTGTAGGTAAGTTACATCGGTATGGACATGCGTTGGTAAATTTTCAGATCATTTGGGTAAGCCTAGATAGTACTTACTTCACAAAGCTTCTCTCGAGGTAGAAACTTTGAAAATTTCCTGAGAAAGATTTACTAGGAAAATTGAGCTGAATATTATCATGTGGCAATGATTTGGGTATGGAAGAGTGCCCGAAAAGTTTGAGGGTAATAGGAGGGGTCTAGAAAACACTTGCTTTGCAACGTGCCAATTTGGCCATAAAATATAAATTGAACCTGGGCTCACATAGATGATTTAACTAAGCTGCAATTTGGAGGAGGGTGATAATTTGGGCATATGAAGGAACTGTATAAATTTCATGTCATTTTGATATATAAAAAAGGTACTTCCTTCACAATGCTTCTAGGTGGACAAAAACTTTGGAAATTTGCCGAGGAAGATTTGATAGGCAAGTGGAGCTGAATTTTGTCATGCGGTAATGATTTGGATAGGAAAGAGTGCCCAAAAATTCCGAGGGCAATCAAGAATATATAAATAGCACTTCCTTCATAAAGTGCTGTCGTGAACAAAATAGGAAATGAATATTGTTGAATTAGTTTTGAACTAGGCAAGGAAGGATTTTTACATATTTGATGAAGATATGACCCAAAGAATTTATGAGATTTTTTTGGGAATTTTGGGAATGACAAATATAGGTTGCTTCACAACCTAGGGCAAAAACTGCCACATGGACATGACACATAGGCAAAACTGATGAGGTGGCGCCTAGTCATAGCAACCCACCACAATTTACAAGGTTATGACCATCTATATTGGTCATGATCAGCTAGAAATAAGGCAGCAGACCAGTGCTATCTGCTTTATGACCATTTTGTGTAAGGAAATTACGACCTTTCTGACCAAAATGGTCGTTATAGTTTAGGTTTTGGAGCCCTCGAACAACTTTTGACCAATTGGTCTGAAATGGTCATAGATCTATGACCAATTCTTCCAGGGTCACTAACAGAAGGTCACAAGTTGACATATTTCTTGTAGTGAAGGCCCAGACGAGTCCACTCACGACTATCTGACCCGGTGGGCCAAACTATGCAACTCCTGCGAAGGGGTGCACGAGGTCCAAGCAATTGAGTAATTCACTGCCGGGTGCCGAGAGGGCACCCTCCTCAAGCACCGAATCCTCTGCGACGAGCCTGCTACACTCAGCGAGCTGTTGATCATAACTGACAAATACGCCACTGCCGATTCCTCCATGAAGCCGGAGCCCCGAGTGGACGCCTCTGGGAAAGTGCTCCCTCCGGCTCCCAGGACGCTGGCTGTCGACACCAGTCGGTGACAGCAGCCGAACGACAACAAGCGCAAAGCCCCGCAACCGGCTTCCACCAGCCGACAAGTGGCAATAGTGGAAGACCAACAACCTAAAGGACAACCACTCCCCAAGCGCCAGAAGGGTGGCAAGCCTGCTTGGTTACACGCCTTCTCCTACGAGTAGACCCTTGATGCTCCCTGCAAGTTCCACAGTGGCGCGAAGCCGTCCAACCACACCATCTGGAAGTGCCATTGGCTCACCCGAATCTCCAAGGGCGAAGGACTACTACCCCCTCTGCCTGCTGGCCCGCCGTAGCCTCCTCCTCAGCAGCCAGCGGCCCGTCTAGCAGTCGGCGCCGTTCAAGATGACTACCTCGAAGAGCATGGATCCTATGTTGTCTTCACCAGCATGGCGGACGATCGGCGCAGCCGGCGTCAGCAGCACCGAGAGGTGAACGCCGTTGCTTCAAGTGCTCCAAAATTCATGCATTGGTCTGAGAAGCCCATCAGCTGGAGCTGGGCAGACCACCCGGAGGTGATGCCCTCTCCGGGTTCTTATGCTCTGGTGCTAGATGCCACCCTTGCAATGGAGAGGCGAGCTGCTCGTTTCTCCCGAATTCTGATAGATGGCGGCAGCAGCATCAACATTCTATACCGCGATACCATGGAAAAGTTATGCATTAAAGAGAGGCAGCTCTAGCCCAGCCGTACTGTTTTCCATGGTATTGTGCCCGGCCTGTCTTGCTCACCAATCGGCAAGGTCAAGATAGATGTCATCTTTGGAGACAAGGATCACTTCCGTCGCGAAGCAATTTGGTTTGAGGTGGTGGACCTCGAGAGCCCTTATCATGTACTCTTGGGCCGGCCGGCTCTAGCCAAGTTCACGGCAGTGCCACACTATGCTTACCTTAAGATGAAGATGGCAGGAACCAAGGGAATTATCACGATATCTTGGGACTACGATAAGTCAGCCGATTGTGCTGCGGCCAGCAGCCGGTTGGCCGAGTCCCTTGTGACCGCTGCTGAGAAGAAGCTCCTCGACCAGGTGGTGGCCATGGCCGGCAAGTAGCCGGACATGTCACTAGAACCCAAAGAGTCAGAGACCCAGTGGTACTTCCAGCCGACCAAAGAAACAAAGAAGATCCCTTTGGATGCTGAGCACCCGGAGAGATTTGCTGTCATAGGTGCCAACCTTGATAGCAAATAGGAAAGCGAGCTCGTCGATTTCCTCCGCGAGAATCGAGACATCTTCTCATGGTCTCCCAAGGACATGCCGGGTGTTCCGACGGATTTCGCCGAGCACAAGCTACATGTCAGAGCAGATGCCAAGCCAGTCAAACAACCCCTCTGCCGACTGTCAGAGGAAAAGAGAAGAATTATTGGTGAAGAGATAACTCGGCTTCTAGAAGCCGACTTCATCATGCATGGAAGTGTTTTTTCCAGAGTGGCTTGCCAACCTAGTCCTTGTACTGAAGAAGAACAACAAGTGGCGCATGTGCATTGATTACACCAGTCTCAACAAAGCTTGCCCAAAAGATCCGTTTACTTTGCCTCGGATTGATCAAGTGATAGACTCCACAGCTGGATGCGAGCTGTTGAGTTTCTTGGATGCCTACTCAGGATATTATCAGATCAAGTTGAACCTGGTAGACCGCCTGAAGACCGCCTTCATCACACCATTTGGAGCCTTTTGCTACCTGACCATGACATTCGACTTGAGAAATGCCGGTGCCATGTTCCAGCGTTGCATGCAGAAGTGCCTCCTCAAGCAACTCGGCAGAAACGCCCATGTCTATGTGGACGATATTGTGGTGAAGACAGAGAAGCACGACACCCTCTTGGAAGATCTCAAGGAAACTTTTGAAAATCTGCACCGGTTTTAGGTCAAGCTCAACCCAGAGAAATGCGTCTTTGTAGTACCAGCCGGCCAGCTCCTTGGCTCCCTAGTCTCACAGTGCGGCATTGAGTGCAACCCTGTGAAAATCAAGGCCATCGAGAGGATGGAGAGACCCACCCGACTGAGAGATGTCCAGAAATTCACCGGCTGCTTGGCATCCATCAGCTGTTTCATCAGTCGGCTGGGTGAGAAGGCTCTTCGCCTGTACCAGCTCATGAAGAAAACCACTCATTTCGAGTGGAATGACAAGGCGGACGAAGCTTTTCTCCAGTTGAAAAAGATTTTGACCAGACCGCCTGTCCTGGTGGCTCTGAATGATAAGGAACCCATGTACCTCTACATTACCGCCACCAGCCGGGTGGTCAGTACTGTCATGGTGGTAGAACACCCAGAGGCCGGCAGGGCACAGCCGGTCCAGAGGCATGTATATTATTTAAGCGAGGTACCGTCGACCTCAAAACAGAACTGCCCCCATTACCAGAAGATGTGCTACGGCGTGCACTTTGCGGCCAAGAAGCTGAAGCCATACTTTCAAGAGCACATGGTCACTCTTGTCTGCACTGCTCCACTTGCTGAGATCATTGGCAACAGAGATGCATCTGGCCGGGTGGCCAAATGGGCCATCGAGTTGGCCCCTCATACCATCTTCTACTAGCCAAGCACCGCCATCAAGTCCCAAGCACTGTCCGACTTCCTCACCGACTGGGCTGATACTCAGTACCTGCCGCCAGCTCCAGACTCCACCCATTGGCGGATGCACTTTGATGGATCGAAGATGCGCACTTTGATGGCAAGTTACCGATTCCTTGTTTAGCAGCTCAGCGGATATTTTGAAGGGTGCGAGTTCCTTCACGTACCACAAAATGAAAATGAGCCAGCTGACGCTCTGGCACGGATCGGCTCCACCCGTCAAGCAATACCAGACGGCGTCTCCCTTCAGTGCCTCCGCAAGTCATCAATCAAGCCTTCTCCAAAATCCGAGTCCATCTTCATGCCAACTCCTCCCGAAGCAATTTGACCCGGCCCGGGGGCTACAGCAGTCGGCTCGGGGACTTTGGCAGGCGGCATGGGGACTGCAGCAGTCGCACCCGGATCGGGGACTCCACAACTCGGCCGGGGGCTGCAGCAGCCGGCCCGGGGACTTCACCAAGCAGCTCGGGGGCTGCGACAGTCGCACCCGGCTCGGGGACTTCACAACTCGGCCCGGGAGCTGCAGCAGTCGGCCCGGAGACTTCAACGATGCATCAAGCTGGTAGCCAGCCCGCCACCTCCCATCCCAACCACCCTAGTACAAGGTACATAGTGGTAGTAGAAGAAATTCAAGCACCATCATGGGCACAACCCATCCTCAAATTTCTGGTGGACAGAGAGCTGCCGGCTGATGAGATCTCGGCCCAGCAAGTGCAGGGCCGAGCAGGAGCCTACATGATAGTAAACAGAGAGCTTGTCAGACGCAACACGACTGGAGTCTTCCAGCACTGCGTAGAGCCAGAGAAGGGCCAAGCAATTCTCAAAGATATCCACCAAGGTGAGTGCGGCCAACACGCGGCCTCCAGATCCCTTGTCGCCAAAGCCTTTCGCCATGGTTTCTTCTGGCCAACTGCTTTGGTAGACGCCAAGGAGTTGGTCAAGCATTGCAAAGGGTGCCAAACGTTCAGTTCCAAGCAACATTTGCCGGCTTCTGCACTCAAAACCACCCCCTCGCTTGGCCCTTTGCCGTCTAGGGGTTGGACATGATGGGACCATTCAAGACAGCACGTGGTGGCATGACCCACCTGCTTGTCGCCGTGGACAAATTCACCAAATGGATTGAAGCAAAGCCAATCAAGAAGTTGAACGGTCCGACTGCTGTGACCTTCATCACAGATATCACCATCCGGTATGGTGTGCTGCACAGCATCATCACCGATGATGGCACCAATTTTGCTAAAGGAGCTTTGGCTCGTTTTTGCGCGACGCAAGGCATCTGACTAGACTTAGCATCCGTTGCCCATCCGCAGTCCAACGACCAAGTTGAGAGCAAACGGACTCATCCTCTCCGGCATCAAGCCCCGACTGGTCGAGCCTCTGGAGCGGTCGGCCGGCTGCTGGATCAACGAACTACCGGTCGTCCTCTGGAGCCTGCGCACCACGCCGAACAAATCTACTGGCTTCACTCCTTTTTTCCTTGTGTAAGGGCCGAGGCTATCATCCCAACTGACATCAAGTTCGACTCACCTCGTGTCACCATGTACACGAAAGCGAAAGCAAAGGAGGCACGAGAAGACATCGTCGATCTGCTGGAAGAGGGCCGGCTGTTAACACTCAGCCGACCTGCCATCTACCAGCAGAGCCTACGCCGATACCACAATCGGAAGGTCAAGCCAAGATCCTTCCAAGAGGGAGACCTTGTGCTCCGGCTGATCCAGCGAACAGCCGGCCAGCACAAGCTCTTGGCCCCATGTGAAGGCCCCTTCGTCATCAGCAAAGCATTGGGCAATGACTCCTACTACTTGATCGATGTACAGAAGCCCAGAGCATGCAAGAGAGACGACTCTGGCAAGGAATCAGAGCGTCCATGGAATGCAAACCTCCTCCGAAGATTTTACAGTTGAAGCAGTATGTACCATGCTGCCTTTTGTATTAAGCACTAAGACATCGGGTCCCTCGAGGAGCACTTGGGGGCTACCCTCTTTATCTATATGATAAGTTCTGTACCTATGAATGTGTCTTTTCATTATTTCTGTCTGGCACCGGGTTCGACCAGTCGGCCCGGGGGCTTGCCGCCTTGTACTATGTCAATGCTTCATGCAGTCGGACAAGTAGTGTGCTGGTACCTAGGCCCTCTCTTGCCATCAGCCGCAGCTCACAGAGCGACTGTCCGGCTGGCAAGAGTTGAAGGCAGGAAATGGTGCCCACACGAAAAATGGCTAAGGACCAAAGCATTCGCATAGGCCAAGCCGGCTCCTTGCCTTGCCGACCAGCTATTGAGCAGCCGGCCGGCCGATTTCTAAAAACTTAACTTCCTACGCTCTACAAACGGCTAAGTACTTGCCTTCCCAAAGCGGCCAAGTACTTGACCCGGCCACAAACCGCAGAGCGGCTGTCCGGCTGGCAAGACGACAGCTAAGGGAAGGCGGCAAATGAAAAAAGCCAGATGAGCAGAAGGAGAAAGAGAAGTCGGGAATCAGCAAAGATAATTTACATAAAGGCTCATGGCCAACATTCAACAGAGTTTGAATACACCCCCAGCGGGTGGAACTATGCAAACTTAACAATTTTTGTTCAAGAGATTACAAGATAGGAAAAGAAAAAGATTGCTTGGCCGCCTAGGCCAAAGGAGCAGCAGCCGGATTGAAGGGGTCGGCGGAGGTCGAGGCTCCGGGTGGTGGAGCGGCTGCCTGGTTGGTCTCGGCCTGGTCGGCACCAGCGACAGTCAGCTCATCAACGTGCCGCCCGCTGGTCGAAACCTGGTCAGGCTGAGGCCGACGCTCGTCGTCACCATCCGGTGCATCGTCTTCGTCATCCTCATCCTCCTCTTCGCGTTCGTCGCTGGAGGCGATCACCTCCACTGACTCCTCGCCCTTCCCCGGGTTCAGCCTGAACCAGTTGGGCGGTGCCTCAACGCTCTCCTCGGTCAGCTCGGGGAGGAAGACACTGGTGTCCGCGTACTCAGCTATCGCCGCGGCGCGGCGATAGAGCTCGGGCGCCACCACCGCCAGCTCCTCGGCGGCTTCACCATGGAGGATGGCAAGCTGGTCTAAGTTCAGACCAGGGTACCACCCTTTGACGAATTCCAGGCCCCACCGTTTGCCTGCCCGAGCTGTAGAGCCCTTTCACGCCTCAAGGCGGTCGACGGCCACCTCCAACCAGTCGGAGGTCTGACTTGGGGTGGCAGAGCTGGAGTGCCTGGCCAAAGGGCGGAGACTACCTGGGCTCCGGCGCGCTGTAGACGACGGAGAGCCCGATGTGCCGGCTGGAGACGAGCTTGGATGCCAAAAAGCTGCTCAACAAGGGTTCACGGGGCGTTGAGCGCAATTTCCGCATCAGCCAGCCTTTGCTCCTCGCGGCGAGCTTCGATGGCCTGGCCTACGGCGACGGCATACCCAGGAAAATGCTCTGCACAAGAAGGAAAAAGAAGCATGAAGTCATAAGCTGGCTCGTATGACAAGTCGGCAGACAGGAGAAGGGAAAAGCGACTTACCATCAAGCATGTCCTCGATCTCGCCGTAGCCATCGGTCAGAGCATTCTCCTTGTGTGCCCATTTCGAGAACCCAGTCTCGAATTCAGCCTCAAGGGCCTCCTCTGCCTCCTTGAGCTTTTGGAGCTCCGCCTTGTGCTTGTCCGCCTGGTTAGAAAGCTTCTTGGCCAGGTGGTCGCACTCCTGTTCGGCCCTGCTGTACTCCTCCTCCTTGGTGCGCAGCACGTTCTGAGCCTTGCCCAGCTGCTGCTGCAAGGCGGCCTTTGGCCCCTGCGGAGGGCAAAGAAGAGAAGATGGTCAGAAAGATAACAAAGGAAAAATGTAGCTGCTGGAAGATCCGGCCCGACTGCTCAACAGTCGTCCCGAATCTCGGGGGCTACACCCCGTGGGTGCGCTGGCGCGCCCCCGCGTGAATAAGGAACGAGGTACTTACTCTGGCTTTCGGCGAGCTCAGTATTCTGCTTGGCCAGCTCCCGGACCTGGGAGTTGTGGGTGGCCGCGTGTCGGGGGTTGGGTGCGACATATGCCAATGGATGGCTTATCATGGTGGGAGCGAGTAGAACATCGCCGGTGCCTGGAAGCGGGATGAGGCGTAGACACGAACGCCGGCGTACTTTACCCAAGTTCGGGGCTCTCCTAGGAGATAACACCCCTAGTCCTGCTCTGCGGGGTCTCCGCATGATCACTAAGGCGCAAGTAAGTACAATTGTGCTCCTTGAGGGCATGCTCGCTCTCTCCTTCCTTTAAGTATGAGTCTAGTTCTAACTGGTTGGGAACCCTTTGCATGGGTGCCCTGGGGGTTTATATAGGCCTACCGCCCAGGGGTACAATGGTAATCGGGCCGGGTGTACGGCCCGACTGTCAGTGTCTCTGGTCGCCGACTTCTCCACCAGCGGCTGGGGCCCGCCGCCTGGTGGGCCCCGTCGACTGGTCCGGTTGCCGGCTGCTGATCACTGTAGCCGTGGTGCTAACGACGCGTGCTTGGTTTGGGGAGCGTGGCTACAGTCCCGCCGCCTGGTGGGAGATCATTGTAGCCACTCCCGGTCTCTTCTGGTTTAATGGTGCATGGACCCTGAGGG
>NC_041384.1:56239692-56248082 GCF_002162155.2 Triticum dicoccoides
GCCTCTGCCGGCTTCCGGGCTCTCGCTGCCCGGTAGGGCCCGCCGCCCGCAGGTCGTACCGACAGGTCAACGTGGGAACATGGCTTGGCCTACCAGCAGGGATGTCAGGGATGGAGTGGAAACAGTGCCACGTACAGGCAGAGATCTCCGCCCATACGGAGCACTGTGGCCACGCCCGGCCCTGGATATGGGGGGGGGATGGGCTACACTATAGCCTCACCATGTCTCGTCCTCTTGAATGGGAGCGTAGACTTCGGGAGCGTGGTGGGCCGCCTGCCAGGAGCCGGCCTCTCCGGAGGCTGCCCGCAGGAAGTCGGCCCGTCTTGGAGCCGCCTTCTTGAACTTGGCCATCTTCCGGCAGCCGGCCGTTTGGGACAGCCGGCCACCAGAAGGCGGCACTTCTTCTTGATGTCTTGAGGGCTGCAGCCAGCCCCGATGTCTTGAAAGGCTCAGGGACACGGGTTGGGCTACCCGTGGCCCATTACTCCGACAGTAGTCCCCAAAGTTGGTGAGGTGTCGCAACTGGTAAGCCAAGAAGCCTCAACAGTTTTCTCCTCCGAGTGCTCTGGTCTGAATCCTCGTCTGACTCCTAGCGTGCCGAGTGGAGGTAGTCGGCCACCGCCAGTCGGACTCGTCCGGAAACTTTGAACGCGACGGTGGGAACCAGGTGGCTTATTAGCGAAGCCTCCAAGCCCGCCGCCTGCTGTGGGCACGCCACTTGGCATCAACCAACCGGGCCAGCCTGCCAGCTCATGTGCGCGATGGGACGTGATAGCAGGCTGGGCCCGCCACTATCGGGCCTTGGCACGCGAGTGGATCCGCCGCGGCCGAGGCGGCCGGTTGAGCTTCCCCGCGGAGTTACCATGCGTGGTAACTCGCGCAATAAACGAGGGGACATGGGGTCGTGGGCTCAGTTAATCCCACGACCCCACACTCGCCCTCTCGGCTTCGTAGCCCGACGGATATAAGTAGGGGGAGGAAGGGGAGCGGCGGAGCACACGCGCCCTCCTGCCCCTACTCTTGCATCTTTCTTCCTCCTCTCGCCGCGGCACCCGCGAACTCCGCCGGAGCGTTGCCGCCGCCCGTTTCCGTCGAACTCTTCCGCCCCGAGCCCTTCTTGGACCGGCCTCAATCCTCAGCTCCCCTGCCGCACCATTCGCTTCGTCGAGATCTTCATGGCGCGCGAGCGGGGAGGAGACTGGGACGGATCGAACATCAATGATGACCACATCGCCTTCCTTCGCGACACATGGCATCTTCCCGGCACCGGTTACGTGAAGGCGTGCGTGGTCTTGAGGGGGAGATTTCGCCGGCGCCGGGAGAGGGCGAGCGGGTCGTCTTCCGCTCGCACTTCATCCGCGGCTTCAGCCTGCCGGCGAGCGGCTTCCTCCGCTCGTTCCTCGACTTCTACCATCTCCAACCTCACCACATCACGCCCAACACCGTGATGCTCCTATCCGCCTTCGTCTCCATGTGCGAAGGCTACCTCGGCATCCTCCCTACCATCGAGTTGTGGGGAGCGTTCTTCTACACCAAGTTGGGCACCTTAGTCCGGGAGGTGGCTGCTCAGTGCGGTGCCTTCGTCGGCGTGCGCCGTCTGTCTCCAAGGAACGCCTTCCCCTCCATCAAGCTGCCACAGTCGGTCAAGATGTGGCAGCAATCTTACTTCTATGTGGAGAACGTCGACCTGGCTGTCGACTTCCTCAACCTGCCGGCCTACGAAGCTGGCCTGCCAGCAGAGACTCGGGCCAACTGGGGCTACAAGCCGAAGCCGGTGTCGGCAGACGGCGCCGCCGCCATCGACCGACTCCGGGTGCTGATGGAGGCCGAAGGCCTCAAACGTCCGACTTGCTAGTCGCCTTCGTCGCGCGCCGGGTTCTCCCGCTCCAAGGCTGGCCTCACTTGATCTGCCGGATGAGCGGGCACCGCGACCCATGCCGGTTGAGCACCAAGGAGATGCCGGCTACTGAGGTGGCAAACTTGGTCAACGAGATCTCCTACCTCAAGCTAGATGGGTCATGGCAATTTGGCAAGCAGCCGTACTCCCGCGCGAACCCACCGCCTGTCGTAAGCTCTTCAACCTTTTCCCTCTCCCGTGCTTCATCTTGATTCCTTCTTGCTGATCGACCAGTCGGCTTCTTACTTTTTGAAACAGATCTACATGTCCGAGGCGACGGCCGCCGTCGTGGGGGTAGGCGGCCCCTACTTGCGGGACCGAGCCATGAGCGACGTGGACGACCCCGACTTGGGGGCGGCCGCCTTGGAAGATGAAGCCACAGGCGGCGTCTATGGAGCAGGCGGCTCCGAAGAGGGTTTTGGCGTCGAGTCGTGGCCGGATGATTTTGATGATGAGGAGGAGGAGCCGCGCCCTTCACGTGGCGCCGGCAAGGCGGACGCGGGCCCCTCCCCCGAGACGACTGCTCGAGGCGGTACACAAAAGCGTAAACAGGGCGCCGCCTTGGGCAGCACGCCGAAGAAGGCCAAGAATCCGACCGCCGCGACCAGGCGGAAGGAGGCCGCCGCGAAGGCGGCGAAGTTCCAAAAACTCCCGAAGGCGCCTCCCATGGTGTCGGCGTAAGTATCGTTTTCTCGTGCCTTCCTTTCTTGTTGATTTTATCTGAGCTTCTTCTCCCTCTCTTCTTGATTTAGGGCTCCGCTCTCACTCGAGAAGTCAGCCGCCGCCTCCGTTATCGGGTCGGCGGAGGCCTCCACCACCAGCCGGCGAATCAATCCCGCGGCCGACCTCCGGGAGGCGCGGGAGAGAAACACGCGTGAGGTGCGCGAGGAGCAGGAAGCTGCCTACCGGGAGAAGGCGGAGGCAGACAAGGCGGAGGCCGCCGCGCTGAAGAAGGTGGCGGAGGCCGAGGCCGATGCCGCCGCGAAGAAGCGGCTTGAGGAAGCCGCACGCTGCTGATACGTCTCCAATGTATCTACTTTTCCAAACACTTTTGCCCTTGTTTTGGACTCTAACTTGCATGATTTGAATGGAACTAACCCGGACTGATGATGTTTTCAGCAGAATTACCATGTTGTTATTTATGTGCAGGAGCAAACGTTCTCGGAATGACCTGAAACTTCACAGAGATACTTTTCTGAAAATAAGAAAAATACCTACCAAAGATGAAGGCCAGGGGGCTCACCACCTTGCATGAGGGTGGGGGGCGCGCCCGCTACCTCGTGGGCCCCCTGTTGCCTCTCTGACTCCAACTCCACCTCCATATATTGAGTTTCGGGGAGAGAAAAATCAGAGAGAAGAAATCATCGCGTTTTACGATACGGAGCCGCCGCCAATGTAACGCCCTCGATGCGGCTATAGCTCCCACGTGTCGAAGCACGACTTAGAGGCATAACCGCATTGAAAGCAATGTCGCAAGTGAGGTAATCTTCGCAAACAACCCATGTAATGCAATAAAGGGAAAAGGTACATAGTTGGCGTACACTCGCCACGTCACACAAATATCATAAATAACATTACATTCATCCAAATACACTCAAGGTCCGACTACGAAACCAAAATGAAGATAAACCCCAAATGCAACATAGTCCCTGATCGCCCCAATTGGGCACCACTACTGATCATCTGGGAAAGACACGTAGTAACGACGAGAGTCTTCATCGAACTCCCACTTGAGCTCAGTCATATCATCTGGAGCGGTATCATCGGTCCCTGCATCTGGTTTTGGAAGTAATCTGTGAGTCACGGGGACTCAGCAATCTCGCACCCTCGTGATCAAGACTATTTAAGCTTATAGGAAGGGTAAAGGTATGATGTGGAGCTGCAGCAAGCGACTAGCATATATGGTGGCTAACATACGCAAAAGAGAGCGAGAAGAGAAGGCAAAGGCACGGTCGAACAACTATGATCAAGAAGTGATCCTAGAACAACCTACATTAAGCATTACTCCAACACCGTGTTCACTTCCCAGACTCCGCCGAGAAGAGACCATCACGGTTACACACGCGGTTGGTGCATTTTAATTAAGTCAAGTTTCAGGTTATCTACTACCGGACATTAACAAATTCCCATCTGCCCATAACCGCGGGCACGGCTTTCGAAAGTTCATAACCCTGCAGGGGAGTCCCAACCTAGCCCATCACAAGCTCTCATGATCAACAAAGGATATTCCTTCTCCCAAGACAATCCGATCAGACTCGGCATCCCGGTTACAAGACATCTCGACAATGGTAAAACAAGTCCAGCAACACCACCCAAATGTGCCGACAAATCCCGATAGGAGCTGCACATATCTCGTTCTCAGGGCACACCGGATTAGCAATCCTTACAACTAAAACCAACCCTCGAGTTTCCCCGAGGTGGCGCTACAAGGGGCTCTAGTTTGGACCAACACTCAGAGGAGCACTGGCCCAGGGGGTTTAATAAAGATGACCCTTGGGCTCCGGAAACCCAAGGGAAAAAGAGGCTAGGTGGCGAATGGTAAAACCAAGGTTGGGCATTGCTGGAGGAGTTTTATTCAAGGCGAACTGTCAAGGGGTTCCCATTATAACCCAACCGTGTAAGGAACGCAAAATCCGGGAACATAACACCGATATGACGGAAACTAGGGTGGCAAGAGTGGAACAAAACACTAGGCATAAGGCCTAGCCTTCCACCCTTTACCAAGTATATAGGTGCATTAAGATAAACAAGATACTATGGTGCTATCCCAACAATAAACAAGTTCCAACAAGGAATGATCTCCAATCTTCACCTGCAACTAGCAACGCTATAAGAGGGGCTGAGCAAAGTGGTAACATAGCCAAACAACAGTTTGCTAGGAAAAGGTGGGTTAGAGGTTGGACATGGCAATTTGGGAGGCATGATAAGCAAGTGGTAGGCATCATAGTATAGGCATAGCAAAAGAGCGGGCATCTAGCAAGCAAAGATAGAAGTGATTTCGAGGGTATGGTCATCTTGCCTGCAAAGTTCTCAGAGTTGAGTTGATCCTCGTAAGCGTACTCGACGGGCTCCTCATTCACGTAATCGTCTCCCGGCTCTACCCAAACAAGAACAACAAGCAAAAGGGAACACAATCAACCACGTGCAATGCTCAAGCAACATGATGCAAACATGGTATGATATGCGGGATGCGATATGTGATGCATATGCATGATTTGGAAAGGAATGATTGAACCTTGACTCAACTTGTAAATCCAAGAGTGCCACTAGAAAGAGGAGTTGATTTCGGTTGAAATCGATATAAAGATCATCGGAATCGGATGCACGGTTTGGAAATGGCAAGCAAAACAAATATGGCACCGGTCTGCGATAATCAGCAAGAGGCCACCTAAATGCATCAAGATAAATAAGCTACTTCACTCAAACATGGCAAAAAAATACATGGAAGGGATTCACTCATGATGCTTGACAAAAGATGAACACTGAGCTATGGCTAATTCACCCAATAACAAGTTCAAACAAGCATGGCAAAAATGCAAAAGATAACAGGTTTCAGACTTAGTGAAGTTAACAACATGTCAGGAATTTATCATCAGGAAGCAATGTTTAGAGCACGAAAACTACATGCTACAGGAACATATCATGGCAAAGCAAGGCATGGCATGAAGCTACTCTAAGCATATAACAAAAGTCCCTTAGTGACCATGAGCCAAAAGGGATCAGAAAATACAATTGCAAGCATGTGAACATAGCAAAAACATAAACAGATTCAGACTTGGTGAAAAACTGGAGCATGCAAAACAGTTAACGAGTAGGCATGTTTACGAGCTCGATGCACTCACTATAAAACATGGCATGACAAGCTAAGCATACACCCAGCAAGTAGACATGACATAGAAGCTAGACATGGCAAGAACAACAACATATCATGCACGGATCAACAACAACAAGCTCGGCAAAATTGCTAAACATGTTAACAATCTACCAGGAACATTTTATAGCAAAAGTAGAGCTTGATTGACTCAAGCTAGGGTGATCCATAATTTCAAACAAAGACATGGATGGAAAGAGCACAACATTATCTACAAAACATCCTTACTGATCATGCTCAAAAGAGGCATGGATCACTAGGAAACAACATGAACATATGGCATAAAAATAATGACAGGGCAAGGACTTAGCAAAATTCTAAGTCCCTGAAATCAGCATCATTGAGTAAGCTACTTTGCATGCTTGTGCTAGTCACCACAAAGATCACAAAACTATGGCATACACCCCTGTAAAGATAGCATGGCATTCTTCAAAACACATGTAGAGATCAGGATCATAGCATGCACACATTAATCATGGCAAAAATGACAAAAGTGCATTTGCTAAAACAGATCTGAAATTATCATCACATAGCCCTCTCCCAACAGCATTTCGGGCATCAAGATGAGCTCAAATGAAAATGAGGCAATGAGATGAAATGATATACTCGTCGAGACGAACATTTTGATATGCTACACGCACCAATCGAAGCCACGATGAGGAAGTTATGGCATGTCAAAGATTGCAAAATAATTAGGGTTTCTGAGGGAAAAAGTCAACCATCTCGAATCCCAGATCCAGATCCAGCCGGGCGCGGATCCCGAGGTTGACCTTGAGCTCGCCAGAAATGGTGCTCGTCACCGGAGATCGAGGGAGAGGGCGAGGCCGGCCGGGTCGGTGTGGGGCGGCGCCCGAGAGGGAGATGGCGGCGTCGGGCGGAGGAGAGCGTAGCGGCCCCGGGCGGTGGCGCAGCGGATGCGGCGGAGTGGACGTGTCCGGCCGGACGGAAATTTGTCCGGCGGCACGTGGAGAGGGAGGGGACTAGGGTTTGCCCGGAATTTTCGGGGAGTAGACTTTATATAGAGTTAGAGGGAGCTAGGAGACTCCAAATGAGGTGTGGTTTTCGGCCACGCGATCGTGATCGAACGATCTAGATGTTGGAGAAGGTTTAGGTGGGTTTTGGGCCACTTTGGAAGGGTGTTGGTCTGCAACACACACGAGGCCTTTTTGGTCCCTCAGTTAACCATTGGAGTATCAAACGAAGTCCAAATGGTACGAAACTTGACAGGCGGTCTACCGGTAGTAAACCAAGGCCGCATGACAAGTCTCGGTCCAATCCGAAAACGGTTAGCACCCACACACGAAAAGAGGTAGAAAGGGACACCGGAGGACATAGGATCGTCGGAATGCAAAACGGACAGCGGGGAAAATGCTCAGATGCATGAGACGAACACGTATGCAAATGCAATGCACATGATGACATGATATGAGATGCATGACAAAGACAAAACACACGGAGACAAAATCCTGACAACGATGAAATAGAATAACTTAGTGCCGGAAACGGCAAGAGTTGGAATACAATTAAGGTAAATTACATCCGGGGTGTTACCACCAAGCCCTAAAACCTCTCGGGAGGGCTGATCTGGAGTCCGTTCGGGGCTCCGGAGAGGGGAATCCGTCGCCATCGTCATCATCGACCATCCTTCATCACCAATTTCCTAATGCTCACCGCCATGCGTGAGTAATTCCATCGTAGGCTTGCTGGACGGTGATGGGTTGGATGGGATCTATCATGTAATCGAGTTAGTTTTGTTAGGATTTGATCCCTAGTGTCCACTATGTTCTGAGATTGATGTTGCTATGGCTTTGCTATGCTTAATGCTTGTCACTAGGGCCCGAGTGCCATGATTTCAGATCTGAACCTATTATGTTTTCATCAATATATGAGTGTTCTTGATCCTATATTGCAAGTCTATAGTCACCTATTATGTGTTATGATCCGTTAACCCCGAAGTGACAATAATCGGATACTTACCGGTGATAACCGTAGTTTGAGGAGTTCATGTATTCACTATGTGTTAATGCTTTGTTTTGGTTCTCTATTAAAAGGAGGCCTTAATATCCCTTAGTTTCCTTAAGGACCCCGCTGCCACGGTAGGGTAGGACAAAAGATGGCATGCAAGTTCTTTTCCATAAGCATGTATGACTATGTTCGGAATACATGCCTACATTATATTAATGAACTGGAGCTAGTTCTGTGTCACCCTAGGTTATGACTGTTACATGATGAACTGCATCCAACATAATTCTCCATCACCGATCAATTGCCTACGAGCTTTCCATATATTGTTCTTCGCTTATTTACTTTTCGGTTGCTATTGTTATCATCACTACAAAATACCAAAAACATTACTTTTACTACTGTTACCTTTTGCTACCGTTATCACCACTATCATATTACTTTGCTACTAAACACTTTGCTACAGATATTAAGTTTCCAGGTGTGGTTGAATTGACAACTCAGCTGCTAATACTTGAGAATATTCTTTGGCTCCCCTTGCGTCGAATCAATAAATTTGGGTTGAATACTCTACCCTAAAAAACTGTTGCAATCCACTATACTTGTGGGTTATCAAGACTATTTTCTAGCGCCGTTGCCGGGGAGCATAGCTCTATTCTT
>NC_041384.1:56248612-56296665 GCF_002162155.2 Triticum dicoccoides
ATATGCTTATCATTATGAAGAACTTGAGAGATCCAAAAACCAAGATCTATCCCTCAACTACGAGGGGAGGTAAGGAACTGCCATCTAGCTCTACACTTGATTCACCTTCTGTTCTGAGTAAGCTTGCGACACCTACACCTGCTTCTACTATTCATTCTGATATGTCACATGCTATTGATGATGCCACTTCTGCTATGCATGATACTTATGATGAAACTACCTCTATGCCTGATACTACTATGCCACTTAGTGCTTTTCTTGATGAACAACTTGCTAGGGCTAGAGAAATTGAAAATATTGAATCTGATGATACTGATGAAAGTGATGATGAAGAACCACTTGCCATTCCTAAGGGTTATGTTTTTGATCAAGATGCTTCTTTAGCTATTTTAGCTTGCAGAAATAGAACCGAACTTAAAAGATTATTAGCTAAATGGAGTAAGCAATCTCTAAATGCTAGAATGAAACCTGACCCTGCTTCTGCTACTTCACCTATCTTTGTTACTGATAAGGATTATGAATTCTCTGTTGATCCTGATATAATTACTTTGTTTGAATCTAAGCCATTTCATGGTTATGAATCTGAAACTGTTGTGGCACATCTTACTAAATTGAATGATATAGCCACCCTATTCAATAAAGATGAGAGAACTTGCTACTTCTATATCCTTTAAATATTTCCATTCTAATTAAAAGGTGATGCTAAGATATGGTTTAGTTCTCTTGATCCTGGTTGTGTGCGTAGTCCATAGGATATGATCTATTACTTCTCTGCTAAATATTTTCCTGCTCATAAGAAACAAGCTGCTTTAAGGGATATATATCTATATATATATATATATATATTTATTTATATATATATATATAATTTTGTGCAAATTGAAGAAGAGAGTCTCCCACAAGCTTGGGGGAGGCTTCTCCAATTACTTAATGCTTTTCCTGATCATCCTCTTAAGAAAAATGAAATACTTGATATCTTTTATAATGGACTAACCGATGCTTCCAGAGATTACCTGGATAGTTGTGCTGGTTCTGTTTTCAGGGAAAGAACACCGGATGAAGCTGAAATTCTATTGAATAATATGTTGACAAATGAAAATAATTGGACACCTCCGGAGCCAATTCCTGAGCCTATTCCTAAACCAACTCTGAAGAAGAGGGGTATTCTATTTCTCAGTCCTGAAGATATGCAAGAGGCAAAGAAATCTCCAAAAGAAAAAGGTACTAAAGCTGAAGATGTTAAGAATTTACCTCCTATTGAAGAAATACATGGTCTTAATTTACCGCCTATTGAAGAACTCATGGTCTTGATAACCCGACACAGGTAGTAAATGTAAATTCTCTCTATAGATATGATAAAGCTGTAATCCCATTTACTAAAATTGCTAGCCCATGCTTAGATGAGTTTGATAAATTTATGGCTAAGCAAGAAGATTTTAATGCTTATTTTGGTAGACAATTAAAATATAATTCAAATATGCTTGGACACTTGGGTGATTATATGGCTAATGTCAAAGGTGAACTTAAACTTATTAGTAAACATGCTTCTATGGTTACCACTCAAGTAGAACAAGTACTTAAAGCTCAAAATGATTTGCTCAATGAATTGAATAGTAAAGATAATGATTATGCTGTTAGAGTGGCTACTAGAACTGGTAGAATGACTCAGGAACCTTTGTATCCTGAAGGCCATCCTAAGAGAATTGAGCAAGATTCTCAGAGAAATAATATAGATGCACCTAGTTCGTCTAAAAAGAAGAAAAAGAAAAATGATAGGACTTTGCATGCTTCTAGTGATCCTATTGTTGAAACACCTGAGAATCCAAATGATATTTCTATTTCTGATGCTGAAACTCAACCTGGTAATGAACCTGAAACTAGTGATAATGCTAATAATATTGTTCATAATGATGCTCAACCTAGTAATGATAATGACATAGAAATTGAACCTGCTGTTGATCTTGATAACTCACAATCATAAAATCAATGTTATGATAAGAAAGACTTCGTTGCTAGGAAACATGGTAAAGAAAGAGAGCCTTGGGTTCAGAAACCCATGCCTTTTCCACCCAAACCATCCAAGAAAAAGGATGATGAGGATTTTGAGCGCTTTGCTGAAATGATTAGACCTATCTTTTTGTGTATGCGATTAACTGATATGCTCAAAACTAATCCTTATGCTAAGTACATGAAAGATATTATTACAAATAAAAGAAAGATAACGGAAGCTGAAATTTCCACCATGCTTGCTAATTATACTTTTAAGGGTGGAATACCAAAGAAACTTGGAGATCCAGGAGTACCCACTATACCATGCTCTATTAAAAGAAATTATGTTTAAACTGCTTTATGTGATCTTGGAGCCGGTGCTAGTGTTATGCCTCTCTCTTTATATCGTAGACTTGATTTGAATAAGTTGACACCTACTGAAATATCTTTGCAAATGGCTGATAAATCAACTGCTATATTTGTGAGGATGTGCCTGTTGTAGTTGCAAATGTTACTATTTTAACAGACTTTGTTATTCTTGATATTCCCGAGGACGATAGTATGTCTATTATTCTTGGAAGACCCTTTTTGAATACTCTAGGGGCTGTTATTGATTGCACTAAAGGCAATGTCACTTTTCATGTTAATGGTAATGAGCATACAGTACACTTTTCGAGGAAACAACCTCAAGTTCATAGTATCAACTCTATTGGAAAAAATTCATCGATTATATTTGGATGTTTTGAATTTCCTCTTCCTACTGTCAAGAAGAAATATGATATTCTTATTATTGGGGATGTGCATATCCCCGTTGAGGTAACATAGTGTTATTCAAAATTTCTCCGGTTCCATATTATTCGGAATGAGTTCGTTAATAAGACTTGATCAACCTTGTTAGTGGATTCCTTTTGATGATCATGAGATGGATGAAACTAGAAGGCACAACCTTATGTACCCCACTTTTACTTCCTCACATTTATATTATATTAAATAAAATAAAATAATTATTTGTCTGTCTGTTATCTAATTATCCGTGCAATATAAAAGGGATTTTTGTATTCGTGCCCCTAGTTGGGTCACGCTCGACGGATTTGTCCCTATTTTTTCAACAATTGCGGTTTTGCCCAGCTCACTTCACTCGCCTTGTGTTTTTGCCCTTCCGGGGCGGTTCCAACCAGTGAGCAGTTGCCACGTGGCAAACCGTGATTGGTCGGAACCGCCCCGGAAGGGCAAAAACACAAGGCGAGTGAAGTGAGCTGGGAAAAACTGCAATTGTTGAAAAAATAGGGGCAAATCAGTCGAGCATGACCCAACTAGGGGCACGAATACAATTGTTCCAATATAAAAATACCTCGAAAATAAAAGTCCTCCAAATGCCCTGAAATTTAAATATGATTTTTTCTAGAATATTTGAGGATTTAGGGAACAAAGAACACACCAGGGGGGCCAACCACCTTGCCACGAGGGTGGAGGGTGTGCCCACCCCCCTAGGGCTCGCCCCCTGCCTCGTGGGCCCACGGTGGCCCTCCTCCACTTATCCTTTCACCCATACACTCCTTCCTCCCCCAAACACGAATAACCAGCTCAAACCCGAGTCCAAGCTCGTTTTGCTGCCATTTTCGATCTCCTTGCTCAAAGCACCTCTCACAAAACTGCTTGGGGAGATTGTTCCTTGGTATGTGACTCCTCCATTGGTCCAATTAGTTCTTGTTCTAGTGCTTTAGTCATTGCAATTTTTTGCTGCTTAGGTGACCCTGTTCTTGAGCTTGCATGTCAAATTTATATGGTCAAAAGTAGTTTTGATGCATGATATAGGCTGTAGGCACTTGTAGGAGAAGTTACTATCAATATTATTGAGTTTGGTTTACTTTATTTTGAATTCAGAATTTTTTAGAGGAATAAAAATGCTTAGGAAAATGTTCCTAGGTGGTTCTTCAAGGAAGCAAGGACCTAGGCTTGCAATGCGTGATGCTGACGAAGAGCCACCAAGAGACACTCCACTGCATTCTTGTGAGTGGCCTTCTGAAAATTTTATGGATCGAGTGGGAATAAAAGAAGAATTCAACTCATATTTGCGTAACGCTGATCTCGTGAGCTTCGAGGAAGAGAAGTGCAGTCAGTATCATGATCTCACTAGCTCCTTTGTGAGGAGGTTTGAATTTTCAACTTCACGTAATTCTCCAACTGTCCTGTTTGATCTTTATGATAAATCTTATACCATGGACTTAGAGGATTTTACAACTGCTTGCAAACTTCCACAATGGGGTAGTATAAGGGATCCTCGCAAATCTGAATTTAGAGATTTTCTTGCTAATATAACTATGGGAGAATCTAGAGATATTACACAAGCTACCATAGGGAGCATTCACTTTCCTGCTATACGTTATTTTGCTCTCTTCATAGGTAGATGCATAAATGGTAAAGATGAGGCATGTCACATGTGTGTCCCCGATCTTAGTATTCTTAGGAGTGCTGTGTTAGGAGACAAATCATATAATTTGGGAGCCATTGTTGCACGTAGGTTGCATCTTAATAGACGTAATGGAGATTTCTTTGGTGGAATTTATGCAACCCCCATAGCTAATTTTCTTGGTATAGATGTACGCGAAGATGATATTGAATTACCTCCTGCCTATCTAGATTTTAATGATATGGTTCACCACTAGTTTGTCGAGAGGAACGAATCACCTCTCCAGCATCGACTAATCTTTGACAGACGTCGTGCTGTCCGTATTACTATCCCTGCTCCTGCTTTCTTTGATTATCATGCAAGAGGAGGATATACTATTACCAGAGAGGAGGCAGATGAGTACGAGAGGAGAGAGGAGGCCGCTCGTCGCCACGCTGCAGCTCAGCAGGCGATAGCTGCTGCATCACAGTACGACCCCAGCTACTATTATGGATATCAGCCAGGCCAGCCGTGGCCATAGACCAACTTAGGCCAAAAGCCTAAGCTTGGGGGAGTACGTATTTCTCACCGACATTACATTTATGCTCACACACTCATTGCTAGATGTCGGTGCTCATACTTTTTCTTTGTATCATCCATGCTAGTTTATTTTCCTTTTTTATGTTTTCTTCTTGTGTGTTTAATAAACCTGAAGAAAAACCAAAAAAATTAGTTGTAGCGTTTAATTAGTTTACTTTCCATGCTTGTAGTAGTAATTAAAAAGAAAACCCAAAAAGATTTCATGTTCTTCTTTTGCTTGTTGGGAGCTTTCCCATGTAAATAGTTTTATTTCTTTTCTTTTATTTGGGGGTCGATAGGAGAAGACCATAATTAAATTGTTGAAGTGGCTCTTATATGCATAATTGTTGATCTGACAAAAGAGCCCATATTGCCTTGTCTTCTCCTGTTTATTGAATGCCTGCAGATTCCAGCTTAGTCCAATGCACGTGCACTATTATTATTATTATTCACACTATTCGGTCGTGCAAGTGAAAGGCAATTATGATGATATATGATGGACTGGCGGAGATGAGAAAAGCTGGTATGAACTTGACCTCTTTTGTTTTTGTAAATATGATTAGTTCATCATTCCTGATTCAGCCTATTATGAATAAACATGTTTGCAATGACAATTAGAGATTATAGTTTCTTGTGCCATGCTTGATTAGCTATGAGTTATAATGGTTTACCTTGCGTGCCAACATGCTATTAAAATGGTTATGATGTGGTATGATAGGGTGGTATCCTCCTCTGAATGATTAAATTGACTTGACTTGGCACATGTTCATGCATGTAGTTGAAACAAAATCAACATAGCCTTCACGATATTTATGTTCATGGTGGATTATATCCTACTCATGCTTGCATTCAGTGTTGATTAATTTTAATGCATGTTCATGACTGTTGTCGCTCTCTAGCTGGTCGCTTCCCAGTATTTTGCTAGCCTTCACCTGTACTAAGCGGGAATACTGCTTGTGCATCCAAACTCCTTAAACCTCAAAGTTATCCCACATGAGTCCACTATACCTACCTATATACGGTATCTACTTGCCGTTCCGAGTAAATTTGTATGTGCCAAAATCTAAACCTTCAAATAAATATCTTGTTTTGTATGCTCGAATAGCTCATGTATCAACTAGGGCTATCTGTATCTTCCATGTTAGGTGGGTTATTCTCAAGAGGAGTGGACTTCACTCCTCACTCACGAGAAAATGGCTGGTCACCGGGATGCCCAGTCCCATGCTTTATGCAAACTAAATCAAAATGATTGCAAACAAAACCCCCCCTGGGACTCTTGTTAGTTGGAGGCACTCGTTGTTTCGAGCAAGCCATGGATTGATGCTTGTTGGTGGAAGGGGGAGTATAAACTTTACCATTCTGTTTGGGAACCGCCTATAATGTGTGTAGCATGGGAGATATCGCCATCTCTTGGTTGTTATGTTGACAATGAAAGTATACCGCTCAAAATATTATTCAACTCTATTTCAAAACCGAGCTCTAGCACCTCTACATATCCCTGCTTCCCTCTACGAAGGGCCTATCTATTTACTTTTATGCTGAGTCATCATCCTCTATTTAAAAAGCACCAGTTGGAGAGCACCGCTGTCATGTGCATTCATTCCTGTTAGTTTACATTGAGTATGACTTGACTGGATCTCTTTTACCATGAATTACAATGTCTAGTCAGTCCATGGTCGTTAAAGGTGCTCTGCATTTATGTTTTGTGGCCTCAGAAAGGGCTAGCGAGATACCATCCTGTTATATCATATTATGATTGTTTTGAGAAAGTGTTGTCATCCGAGTTTTATTATTATGGCTCGCTAGTTGATTATGCTATTGATATGAGTAAACTTGAGACCTATGCGTTATTCTGAATGTGGTTAGTTATAATCTTTGTTGAAAACTTGAATGCTGGCTTTACATATTTACAACAACAAGAGCAAACCGAGTTTGTAAAAGTTTTTCTTTTATCACTTTCATTTTGTCAACTGAATTGCTTGAGGACAAGCAAAGGTTTAAGCTTGGGGGAGTTGATACGTCTCCAACATATCTACTTTTCCAAACACTTTTGCCCTTGTTTTGGACTCTAACTTGCATGATTTAAATGGAACTAACCCAGACTGACACTATTTTTAGCAGAATTACCATGGTGTTATTTATGTGCAGGAGCAAACTTTCTCGGAATGACCTGAAACTTCACGGAGACACTTTTCAGAAAATAAGAAAAATACCTGCCAAAGATGAATGCCAGGGGTCCCACCACCTTGCCACGAGGGTGGGGGGCACGCCTGCCCCCCTAGGGCGCGCCCCCCTACCTCGTGGGCCCCTTGTTGCCTCTCCGACTCCAACTCCACCTCCATATATTGAGTTTTGGGGAGAAAAAAATCAGAGAGAAGAAATCATCGTGTTTTATGATACGGAGCCGCCGCCAAGCCCTAAAACCTCTCGGGAGGGCTGATCTGGAGTCCGTTTGGGGCTCCGGAGAGGGGAATCCGTCGCCATCGTCATCATCAACCATCCTCCATCACCAATTTCATGATGCTCACCGCCATGCGTGAGTAATTCCATCGTAGGCTTGCTGGATGGTGAAAGGTTGGATGGGATCTATCATGTAATCGAGTTAGTTTTGTTAGGGTTTGATCCCTAGTGTCCACTATGTTCTGAGATTGATGTTGCTATGACTTTGCTATGCTTAATGCTTGTCACTAGGGCCCGAGTGCCATGATTTCAGATCTGAACCTATTATGTTTTCATCAATATATGAGTTTTCTTGATCCTATCTTGCAAGTCTATAGTCACCTATTATGTGTTATGATCCGTTAACCCCGAAGTGACAATAATCCGGATACTTACCGGTGATGACCGTAGTTTGAGGAGTTCATGTATTCACTATGTGTTAATGCTTTGTTCCGGTTCTCTATTAAAAGGAGGCCTTAATATCCCTTAGTTTTCGTAAGGACCTCGTTGCCACGGGAGGGTAGGACAAAAGATGTCATGCAAGTTCTTTTCCATAAGCACGTATGACTATGTTCGGAATACATGCCTACATTATATCAATGAACTGGAGCTAGTTCTGTGTCACCCTAGGTTATGACTGTTACATGATGAACCGCATCCGGCATAATTCTTCATCACCGATCCATTGCCTACGAGCTTTCCATATATTGTTCTTCGCTTATTTACTTTTCTGTTGCTATTGTTATCATCACTACAAAATACCAAAAACATTACTTTTACTACTGTTACCTTTTGCTATCGTTATCACCACTATCATATTACTTTGCTACTAAACACTTTGTTGCAGATATTAAGTTTCCAGGTGTGGTTGAATTGACAACTCAGCTGCTAATACTTGAGAATATTCTTTGGCTCCCCTTGTGTCGAATCAATAAATTTGGGTTGAATACTCTACCCTCAAAAACTGTTGCGATCCCCTATACTTGTGGGTTGTCAGCCACCAGGAGCTGGTGTTCGTCGTCCTCCTGAACTCCGCGCCGCCACGCCAGAGTTTGTGGCGCCGACTGGGGGTGCCAGCGATGATCACCCATTCATGGAGAGGGAGGGCGGCGATGTCGCCATGCCGGACGTAGTCGTGCCTCCAGCACCACCGTCCGAAGGAGCGCAGGACAAGCAGCCGGCCGACCCACCAGTGCCACCAGCCGGCAGCGAGATGGTAGCGGGCCCAACTCCTGAGGCCCGCACACCATCGCACCGCCGGTTTGCAAAGGCGGCTTCGGCACCGCGCCTGCTGGAAGTCGGTGTCGCGAGCTCATCGATCCCGGACGCCGAGGCGACCAGCGCCGTGCCCGCCGACTGGGTGCGAGGAGGTGGGACGGACCCTTTGAACCAAGCGATCCTGGACGTCCAAGGCAAGCTTCGAGCTGAAGCCGATGCCCTGAAGCAGTGCAACCAGGCGTTCTTGGAGTCGCGAGCGGCCATCCGGGTATGTTTCTTCATCTTTGACTCTTGAATTTCTTTACTTCTTTGTGGGGGCGCGCCAGCGCACCCACTTAGTGTAGTCTCCGAGCTTCGGGCCAGCTGCCGAGCAGGCGGCTCGAAGCTTTTAATTTGGTGAGCTCCGAGTACTAACTTCATCTGTTATCTTCGTTATAGGACTATCACAACCTCCGCGCAGTCGCCTTCAACTCCAATGTCCGAGAGATGGACCAACGGGCTGTCGACTTGTTAGAGAGCCTGAGTAAGTCCTTGTTTCTTTTCTCTGCGGGGACACGCTAGCGCACCCGTGGGCTGTAGTCCCCGAGATTCGGGCCGACTGCTAAGCAGTCGAGTCGGATCTCCCGGGCAACTGTTCTTCTTTTCCATTGGCTGCTGATGCCTTTCCCTTTCTCCCCTCTTGCAGAGGCCAATGCTGCCCTGCAATAGGATCTTGTGAAGCCGAGACCACCTTGTGCGCCAAGGAGGTGGAGTGCAGCATGCTGGCCGAAAGCGTGACCGTCCGGCCACACACCTGGCGGAGCTTCTCAAGACAGCTCAGAAAGAGGCGGAGACGAAGGAGTCCGGTCTCCTTGCCGAGTTCAAGACCGAACGCTTCGCCTGGATTGATAAGGAGGCCATGCTGATTGCCGGCTTCGGCGAGATCGAAGATATGGTTGACGGTAAGCTTCTTCCTTCTTCTTTCTTTGACTTGCCGGCTACCGACCAGGCCGGCTTTTAGCTTTCGGCTTCTGCCTTACTTGCTTTTTTGCTCATGCAGACTTCTTTCCTGGCCACTCTGGCGCCACCAACCAGGCTATTGAGGCCTATCATGAGGAATGAAGGGCGGAAGGAGTGCAGATTGCTGCCGACGCCCCCGGACCCTTAGTGAGCAGCTCCTCAGCATCCAGGCCCGCCTTCGACCAGCTCATTGGATGCTGTGCCGTCTTCAGTGTGTCAGGGCCAAGGCGATCTCTGCCCCGTGGCCAAACATGCTGGCTCCACGCACTCCCAGCCAGACCGCCGACTGGCTGGAAGTGGTGGCCGGCTGTCTTGAGGCTTGGAAGGGCTCCTCGGCCTGGGCTGGCGCACGCCGGGCCCTGGAGTTCGTCAAGGCGTGGTACCCTGGGCTAGATCTAGCCTAGTTCACCAAGTTTCGACTGGAGGCCCAGGAGGAGCTGCTGGCGGTGGAGCATGATCTCATCAAGCGGGCGGGGTGATCGCCGAGTACACCAACACCAACGTCTTCATCCCGAAACTGGCTGAGAATGATGCCGAGGTGCCACCAGAGTGGTTCGGGCTGAACCCGAAGGATGGCGAGGACTCGGCCGAAGTGATCGACTCGAGCGACGAGGGAGAAGATGACGAGGAGGAGGAAGGTGAAGAGGAAGCGCCAGAGGTCGAAGCGGACGGCCAGCCTTAGCTCGAGCGCGCCTCCAGCAACGAGCCACGCCAGAGCGAGCCGACTCCTGTTGAAGGCGACCAAGCGGAAACTAACTAGCCAGTGATAACCCACAAGTATAGTGGATCGCAATAGTTTTCGATAAGTAAGAGTGTCGAACCCAACGAGGAGCTAAAGGTAGAACAAATATTCCCTCAAGTTCTATCGACCACCGATACAACTCTACGCACGCTTGACGTTCGCTTTACCTAGAACAAGTATGAAACTAGAAGTACTTTGTAGGTGTTGTTGGATAGGTTTGCAAGATAATAAAGAGTACGTAAATAAAAATTAGGGGCTGTTTAGATAAAGAAACTATAAAGTAAATATAGCGAGTGTGGAAAAATGGTGGTAGGAGTTGCGAAATTGCCCCTTAAGCAATTGACTACTTTACTAGACCGATAGCAAGTATTATGTGGGAGAGGCCACTGCTAGCATGTCATCCCTGACTTGGAATTCTATGAACTTATGATTGGAACTATTAGCAAGCATCCGCAACTACTAATGTTCATTAAGGTAAAACCCAACCATAGCATTAAGATATATTGGTCCCCCTTCAATCCCGTATGCATCAATTTCTATGCTAGGTTGAAGCTTCTGTCACTCTTGCCCTCCAATACATAGTCCTATTAACATACAACTAACCCTATGGTGTGATCCACGCGCACAATCATATGATGGGCACCAAAGGACAGCAACATAACCACAAGCAAATTAAATCAATCATAGCAATTCATCAACCACCGATAGGATAGCGAAAATCTACTCAGACATCATAGGATGGCAACACATCATTGGATAATAATATGAAGCATAAAGCACCATGTTCAAGTAAAGGGTACAGCGGGTTGGGGGAGAGTGGACCGCTGTAGATAGAGGGGGAAAGGTGATGGATATGTTGGTGAAGATGGCAGAGGTGTTGGCGTAGATCGTGGTGATGATGATGGCCCCCGGTGGCACTCCGGTGCCACCGGAAGCGAGGGGGAGAGAGCCCCCCTCCTTCTTCTTCTTCCTTGACCTCCTCCCTAGATGGGAGAAGGGTTTCCCCTCTGGTCCATGGCCTCCATGACCTTCTTCTTCTTCCTTGACCTCCCGAGAATGGATCTATCTCTCTGTCTCTCTCTGTTTCTGCGTTATCAGATTCTTCCCTTTCACCGTTTCTTATATTCCCGGAGATCCATAACTCCGATTGGGCTGAAATTTTGACACGATCTCTATCCGGAAATTAGCTTTCTTGCGGCGAAAGAAGGGCACCAACCGCCTTACAGGGTGTCCACGAGGGTCAGGGGCGTGCCTGACACCATGGGGCGCCCCCTACCTCATGGGCCCCTCGAGCATCGTCTCGCGTGGATTCTTCTTCCCAAAAATCATATATATTCTAAAAAAATCTCCGTCAGTTTTTATTCCGTTTGGACTCCGTTTGATATGGATATTCTGCGAAACAAAAAACATGCAACAAACAGGAACTGGCACTGGGCACTGGATCAATATGTTAGTCCCAAAAATAATATAAAAAGTTGCCAAAAAGTATATGAAAGTTGAATAATATTGGCATGGAACAATCAAAAATTGTAGATACGACAGAGAAGTATCAGCATCCCCAATCTCAATTCTTGCTCGTCCTCGAGTAGGTAAATGATAAAGAAGATAATTTTTGATGTGGAATGCTACCTAGCATAATCTTGATCATATGTCTAATCATGGCATGAATATTAAGATATGAGTGATTCAAAGCAATAGTCTATCATTTGACGTAAAAACAATAATATTTCAAGCCTACTAATAAAGCAATCATGTATTTTCAAAATAACATGGCCAAAGAAAGTTATCCCTACAAAATCATATAGTCTGGCTATGCTCCATCTTCACCACACAAAATATTCACATCATGCACAACCCCGATGACAAGCCAAGCAATTGTTTCATACTTTTGACGTTCTCAAACCTTTTCAACTTTCACGCAATACATGAGCGTGAGCCATGGACATAGCACTATAGGTGGAATAGAATATGATGTTGGAGAAGACAAAAAGGAGAAGATAGTCTCACATCAACTAGGCGTATCAACGGGCTATGGAGATGCCCATCAATAGATATCAATGTGAGTGAGTAGGTATTGCCATGCAACGGATGCACTAGAGCTATAAGTGTATGAAAGCTCTAACTGAAACTAAGTGGGTGTGCATCCAACTTGCTTGCTCATGAAGACCTCGGGCATTTGAGGAAGCCCATCATCGGAATATACAAGCCAAGTTCTATAATGAAAATTCCCACTACTATATGAAAGTGATAACTCAAGAGACTCTATATGAAGAACATGGTGTTACTTTGAAGCACAAGTGTGGAAAAAGGATAGTAGCACTGCCCCTTCTCTCTTTTTCTCTCATTTTTTTGTTTTTTTAATTTTATTTTTTATTTTTTATATTTTTTGGTGGGCTTCTTTGGCCTCTTTTTTTATTTGGGCTTCTTTCGCCTCTTTTATTTTTTTTAAAGTCCGGAGTCTCATCCCGACTTACGGGGGAATCATAGTCTCCATCATCCTTTCCTCACTGGGGCAATGCTCTAATAATGATGATCATCACACTTTTATTTACTTACAACTCAATATTACAACTCAATGTCTAGAACAAAGTATGACTCTATATGGATGCCTCTGGTGGTGTACCGGGATGTGCAATGATCTAGCGTAGCGATGACATCAAAAAACGGACAAGCCATGAAAACATCATGCTAGCTATCTTACGATCATGCAAAGCAATATGACAGTGAATGCTCAAGTCATGTATATGATGATGATGGAAGTTGCATGGCAATATATCTCGGACTGGCTATGGAAATGCCATGATAGGTAGGTATGGTGGCTGTTTTGAGGAAGGTATATGGTGGGTTTATGCTACCGGCGAAAGTTGCGCAGTACTAGAGAGGCTAGCAATGGTGGAAGGGTGAGAGTGCGTATAATCCATGGACTCAACATTAGTCATAAAGAACCCACATACTTATTGCAAAAATCTATTAGTCATCGAAACGAAGTACTACACGCATGCTCCTAGGGGGATAAATTGGTAGGAAAAGACCATCGCTCATCCCCGACCGCCACTCATAAGGAAGACAATCAATAAACACCTCATGCTCCGACTTTGTTACATAACGGTTCACCATACGTGCATGCTATGGGACTTGCAAACCTCAACACAAGTATTTCTCAATTTCACAATTACTCGACTAGCATGACTCTAATATCACCACCTTTATATCGCAAAACTATTGCAAGGAATCAAACATATCATATTCAGCGATCTACAAGTTTATGTAGGATTTTATGACTAACCATGTGAATGACCAGTTCCTGTCATCTCTCTAAATAGATATAAGTGAAGCAAGAGAGTTTAATTCTTTCTACAAAAGATATGCCCACGCTCTAACAAATATAAGTGAAGCAAAAGAGCATTCTACAAACGGTGGTTGTCTAAGTGAAGAGAAACAGGCAATCCAAACTTCAAATGATATAAGTGAAGCACATGAAGCATTCTATAAAGCCATAATCAAAAGATATAAGTGAAGTGCAAAGAGCATTCTATAAATAAACCAAGGACTATCTCATACCAGCATGGTGCAAAAAAAATAAACATGAAAACTAAAGCAAAGACGCTCCAAGATTGCACATATCGCATGAACGAAACGAATCCGAAAACATACCGATACTTGTTGAAGAAAGAGGGGATGCCTCCCCAGCATCCCCAAGCTTAGACACTTGAGTCTCCTTGAATATTTACTTGGGGTGCCTCGAGCATCCCCAAGCTTGAGCTCTTGCCTCTCTTCCTTCTTATCACATCGAGACCATCTCGATCATCGAACACTTCATCCACACAAAACTTCAACAGAAAACTCGGTAAGATCTGTTAGTATAATAAAGCAAATCACTACTCTAAGTACTGTTGCAAACCAATTCATATTTTGTTTTTGCATTGTGTTTACTGTAATATAACTTTTCCATGGCTTAAACCACTGATATAAATTGTTAGTTTCATCAAAACAAGCAAACTATGCATCAAAAACAGAATCTGTCTAAAACAGAACAGTCTGTAATAATCTGAACATTCAACATAGTTATGGTACTTGAAAAATTCTACAAAAATTAGGAAAAATAAAAAATTTGTATAGTAAGACAGTGCAAAAAGAATCAGAACCATCTGACGTTCCAGCTAAAAATGTAAAATCGCGCACTACAGCCAAAGTTTCTGTCCTGCACCATACAAACCATCAAGCAAATGTAAACATCCTAAAGGCAAACCTTGGCACATTATTTTTATAATACAATGGAATTGTACAAGGGGATAATTATTTTTATTGAAAAGTTTCTGTAATCAAGATTCACAAAGTTTCCGTGAGCATGAACAAAGTTCAAGGCTAGCTCCCACTTCAACAATGCTTGTCTTTCTCACTTTCGCTTTCCTTTTTGAAAAAGTTTTGGGTTCCCCTCTTTATTTTTGTTGTTTTTAAACTATATGAAAGCACTCAACGGAAATAAATGACTCTCTAAAACTTCCGGGTTGTCTCCCTGGCAGCGCTTTCTTTAAAGCCATTAAGCTAGGCATATAGTGCTCAAGTAGTGAATCCACCCGGATCCCAAGGTATATCAAAGCCAATTTGAACCAACAATGATTTGTAATTTAGTAGTGAGCACAAAGTAACATATATCAAGCAATGACGAAGTCTAACTCTCTTCCTATGCATCGGCATGTCATAAAAGAACAATTCATGCACACATAGTAAAGGCCAATGCATAGTATAAACTGTTTCTGGCAATTTTTTGGTGTTGGAAACATAGAGAGGTGGAGATATAGTTCCTCTCTCATAATAATTGCAAGTAGGAGCAGCAAGCACATGCATATTATATTCATCAGAATCATCATGTGCAACGGTAAAAGGCAACCCATTAATATAATCCTTAATAAGTGCAAACTTCTCCAATATAGTGTAGTTGGGAGAATTCAAAAAGATAATAGGACTATCATGCGTGGGTGCAATAGCAACAATTTCATGTTTAACATAAGGAACTATAGCAAGTTCATCTCCATAAGCATAATTCATATTGGCATCTTGGCCACAAGCATAGCAAGCATCATCAAAAAGGGATATTTCAAAATAATCGACAGGATCATAGCAATCATCATGGCAATCATCCTCCGCTAAGCATGAAGGGAAATTAAACAATGTATGAGTTGAAGAGTTACTCTCATTAGAAGGTGGGCACGGGTAGCTAATCCTCTCTTCCTCCTTTTGTTCTTCGCTCTCCTCCTCATCTTTTTCATCCAATGAGCTCATAGTTTCATCAATTCCTTCTTCCATAGACTCCTGCAAAATATTAGTCTCTTCTTGGACAGCGGAGACTTTCTCAATAAGCGCATTAATTTCATAATGGTATTCATAATTCTCATAACAATATTTCAGGATAGCTAAATTTTCAGGTCTATAAACAACATCATCAAAATCTTCAAACTCTTTAAACATAGATTCAATTTCATAAGCACCCATAAAAGCAACAAATTCTTCTATTTGTTCCACATCATAGTAATCATATATACCTCTAGCATAAGAAGCTAAGGTTTTATTATCTTTAAATTTGCATAAAAAGGGAAGGTGTGGAGCCTTCATCCTCGAGCAACAAGTATAATCATATCTCAAGCATAGTTGCCTAGCATACCAATTCAATATATGAATTTGATCCCATAATAGTTTCCCTTTTTGTGTCAAGCGGTAATCCCTAAAGTATTCACGTTGATCTAACGTTACTCCCATTACATAATTGAATGGGGTTTTCTCAGGATTATTAAAGTAGTACATAATATTTTTCACATAACCAGCATCGAGGGTTTTAGGAGGTTCCCCATCTCCATGAGTAGAAAGTACACCTAATTTTTTTGATATTTCGTGTTCCATATCCATAAGTAAAGATAAAGAACAACTAAGAACAGCAAATAAAAATTACCTAGTGATAAAGCAAACAAGCACACACGAGAATATTCACCCCACGCTATTGCTCCCCTGCAACGGAGCCAGAAAAAGGTCTTGATAACCCACAATTATAGGGGATCCCAAAAGTTTTCGATAAGTAAGAGTGTCGAACCCAACGAGGAGCTAAAGGTAGAACAAATATTCCCTCAAGTTCTATCGACCACCGATACAACTCTACGCACACTTGACGTTCGCTTTACCTAGAACAAGTATGAAACTAGAAGTACTTTGTAGGTGTTGTTGGATAGGTTTGCAAGATAATAAAGAGTACGTAAATAAAAAGTAGGGGCTGTTTAGATAAAGAAACGATAAATTAAATATAGCGAGTGTGGAAAAGTGATGGTAGGAGTTGCAAAATTGCCCCTTAAGCAATTGACTACTTTACTAGACCGATAGCAAGTATTATGTGTGAGAGGCCACTGCTAGCATGTCATCCCTGACTTGGAATTCTATGCACTTATGATTGGAACTATTAGCAAGCATCCGCAACTACTAATGTTCATTAAGGTAAAACCCAACCATAGCATTAAGAAATATTGGTCCCCCTTCAATCCCGTATGCATCAATTTCTATGATAGGTTGAAACTTCTGTCACTCTTGCCCTCTAATACATAGTCCTATCAACATACAACTAACCCTATGGTGTGATCCATGCGCGCAATCATATGATGGTCACCAAAGGACAGCAACATAACCACAAGCAAATTAAATCAATCATAGCAATTCATCAACCACCGATAGGACAACAAAAATCTACTCAGACATCATAGGATGGCAACACATCATTGGATAATAATATGAAGCATAAAGCACCATGTTCAAGTAAAGGGTACAACGGGTTGCGGGAGAGTGGAACGATGTAGATAGAGGGGGAAAGGTGATGGAGATGTTGGTGAAGATGGCGGAGGTGTTGGCGTAGATCGCGGTGATGATGATGGCCCCCGGTGGCACTCCGGTGCCACCGGAAGCGAGGGGGAGAGAGCCCCCCTCCTTCTTCTTCTTCCTTGACCTCCTCCCTAGATGGGAGAAGGGTTTGCCCTCTGGTCCATGGCCTCCATGGCACGGGAGGGGCGAGAGCCCCTCCGAGATTGGATCTGTCTCTCTGTCTCTCTCTGTTTCTGTGTTCTCAGATTCTTCCCTTTCATCGTTTCTTATATTCCCGGAGATTCGAAACTCCGACTGGGCTGAAATTTTGACACGATCTCTATCTGGAAATTAGCTTTCTTGCGGCGAAAGAAGGGCACCAACCGCCTTACGGGGTGGCCACGAGGGTCAGGGGTGCGCCTGACACCCTGGGGCGCGCCCCCCTACCTCATGGGCCCCTCGAGCATCGTCTCGCGTGGATTCTTCTTCCCAAATCATATATATTCCAAAAAAATCTCTGTCAGTTTTTATTCCGTTTGGACTCTGTTTGATATGGATATTCTGCGAAACAAAAAACATGCAACAAACAGGAATTAGCATTGGGCACTGGATCAATATGTTAGTCCCAAAAATAATATAAAAAGTTGCCAAAAAGTATATGAAAGTTGAATAATATTGGCATGGAACAATCAAAAATTATAGATACGACGGAGACGTATCAGCCGGCCGATCCACCATCCGGCACCACCGACTCTGCCATTCCGCCGAACCTGTCTGCTGCTCCCTAGGCTGCCAATTTATCTTTGTTTTTACCTTCTTATCAGTCTCGACAAACTTTATTAGCTTCGCACTATTCCACCCACGAGGTGTATTTCAAACTTCTGTTGAATATTGTCCAAGGGCCTTTGTTATGTAAATATTTTTGCCGAGTTCTATCTCTTCTTGCTTTCTGCTCCTTGTCCTTTTTCCTTTGCCGCCCCCTCAGTTGCCGTCTTGCCAGCCGGACAGCCGCTCTGCGGACTGTGGCTGGGTCAAGTACTTAGCCACTTTGGGAAGGCAAGTACTCACCCAACTAGAGCGTTTAGCAAATTAAGTAGAAGCCGGCCGGCCGGCTGCGCATCAGCCGGTCGGTGAGGCGGGGAGCCGTCTTGAACTATGCACATGCTTTTGGGTCCTTAGACATTTTCATGTGGCACCCTTTCCTGCCTTTGACTCCTGTCTACCGGGTGGCCGCTCTACGAGCTACGGCTTTAGCAGGAGAAGGCTTGAGTGCCAACAGATTACTTGTCCGGCTGCTGGAAGCATTACATAGTACAAGGCGGCGAGCCCCTGGTTCGACTGGTCGAACCCGGTGCCATGCGGACTAACACATTCATAGGCATAATACTTATCATATAGATAAAGGAGGGCAGTCCCCGAGTTTCTTATCGGGGGACCCGGAGTCTTCATAGTTAATAAAAAAGTTGGCTTGGTACATACTGCATTTAACTGTGAAACCTTCGGAGGAGGTTTGCATTCCATGGTCGTTCCATCTCCTTGTCAGAGTCGTCTCTTTTGCACACTCGAGGCTTCTGAGCATCGATCAGATAGTAGGAGTCGTTGCCCAACACCTTGCTGATGATGAAGGGGCCTTCCCAAGGTGCCGAGAGCTTGTGCTGGCCAGCTGTTCGCTGGATCAGCCGGAGCGCAAGGTCTCTGAGGGAGTCCTGGATTAGGGGGTGTTCGGGTAGCCGGACTATACATTCGGCCGGACTCCTGGACTATGAAGATACAAGATTGAAGACTTCGTCCCGTGTCTGGATGGGATTTTCCTTCGCGTGGAAGGCAAGCTTGGCGATGCGGATATTCAAGATATCCTACCATTGTAACCGACTCTGTGTAACCCTAACCCTATCCGGTGTCTATATAAACCGGAGGGTTGTAGTCCGTAGGCAATCAACTCCATACACAACAATCATACCATAGGCTAGCTTCTAGGGTTTAGCCTCCTTGATCTCGTGGTAGACCTACTGTTGTACTACCCATATCATCAATATTAATCAAGCAGGAGTAGGGTATCACCTCCATCGAGAGGGCCCGAACCTGGGTAAAACAAAGTGTCCCCTGTCTCCTGTTACCATCCGGCCTAGATGCACAGTTCGGGACCCCCTACCCGAGATCCACCGGTTTTGACACCGAGATTGGTGCTTTCATTGAGAGTTCCTCTATGCCGTCACAATTAGGAAGGATGCCTTCTCCCGTCTTTAAAGACGGCGCCGTTGCTGAGGGAGCCTTGGCTGTCGGCCAAACCCTCCGGCTAGGTGGTTTTCTTATGACCGCCTGTTCGGCTGTTGCGCCGATGGTGACCTCTCGGGTCATCAAAAGCAACCTACACGTCAGCTCGGAGTTCGTCGAGCAGCTAGATCCAATGGAGCTCTCTTCCGTAAACGAGCTCTTGGATCGCATCGCCGCCCTGGGGGTCGCTACGGATTACGACCAGGTTGGGCTTAAACCCGATCTAAGAGAAATCAACTCTCCCCAAGTCGCCCACCATGTTGCCGTGGTAGAGGCACAGTGCGGCGACCCTTCATATATTTTAAGGACTAGCTACGTCCGAATTCCCGACTCCTCCAAGCCGGATACCCGCGGAGGGAAGGATGTAACTCAAGACCTGAGCTTAGGATAAGGCAACGGGCTAGATTCATTGGACAACATCCAAGAATCCGAACTTCAAAGTTTGGAAACTCTTCGGCCTCCGAATCTTGGATTGGGTGAGGTTTCAGATTCAACGACACCCACCCACCCGAACATAAGCGATCTCTCCCAAATCAGGCAGAAGCCCGAGGAAAGAGTACATCATTACTGGGCTAGATTCCTCCTGGTTATGAACAGGATAAAGGATTGCCGCGAGGAAGACGCAATCTCAATTTTTTGCAGTAATTGCACGGACGAGGGAATCCTTAACGCCGTAAGTCGCCGTGATATTATACGCTTCGCTGACTTGGCGTCCATAGTACAAAAATACTGTGTGATGGAAAGCGCCTGGAAAACCGAAATACAATTTTGGGATAATCCGGCCTTGAATAGTAATCCCGTCCGAACTAAGAGGGTGCATCATCATAGGACACCCGGGATAAACACCAAAAAGCCAAAACCCTCTACAGGGCATGGAACTGTACTGGAAAGGTGGCTTGATGGACCCTGTAGAATTCACAGTACAGAGGACACCACACCAACTCACAGCCTTAGAGCATGTTGGATACTCTGGCAGGTGGCCAAAATTGGCGAGGATCTCTTAATTTTGGAGGCCGCAGAAAACCAGCCCGAGAACACCAGTACCGTTCTCATGGTCTTCGAGACTTTCGCATCAAACAATATGCGAAAAAGAACACTCTGCAGCCTCGCGGAAGTCTATCAAGTTGCAACAATAAATCCATGGAGCGACACTACCATTACCTTCAACGCAAGTGATGAACCTAGATTCTGAACAGCCCGAGCACCAGCTGCATTGGTCCTCAGTCCCATAGTGGACGGCTTTCGCCTCACCAAGGTGCTCATGGATGGAGGCAGCGGATTGAACCTCATTTACGAGGAAACCCTTCAAAAAATGGAAATAGACTGGAACCGCGTCGGGCGAAGCAGCACAACCTTTAGAGGAATAATCCCTAGTCGGGAAGCGCACTGCACAGGAAAAATCACACTAGATGTGGTGTTCGGCATGCCGGATAATTACAGGTCCAAAGAAGTCACGTTCCAGGTGGCCCCGTTTAAGAGCGGACATCACGCTTTACTAGGGCGGGAAGCATTCACAATCTTCCAAGCAATACCCCACTACGGGTACATGAAGCTTAAGATGCCCGGGCCAAATGGAATTATCACTCTAGCTAGTGATCCGGACATAGCACTCCGTGTCGAAAATAAGACGGCCGCATTAGCCCTTGAGGCACTATCCGAAGCCTTAGCGGCCGAGGAACTGACTGCGCTGCGCTCCATGGTTAATAGGAATGATTTGATACTCGATAAGAGATCCAAATCCACATCCTTCAAGCCAGCTGACGAAATAGTCAAATTCCAGGTCCATCCAACGGACCCCAATAAAACAGCTTCCATCGGGGCACGACTGAACCCTGATGTAGACGCCGCACTGCGAGAGTTCCTACGAGAGAACTGGGATATTTTCGCCTGGCACCCTTCAGACATGCCAGGGATCCCATGCAGGCTGGCCAAACACAGCTTAAATACCCTAAAAGGATTCAAACCTTTCAAGCAAGCCCTTCGGCGTTTTTCCGAACCCAAGAGACATGCTATGGGAGAGGAGCTAGCCAAGCTATTGGAGGCCGGATCCATTAGAGACATAAAACATCCGGACTGGCTAGCAAACTTGGTGATGGTACCAAAGAAGGACAAATCCTGGCGCCCGTGTGTCGATTTTAAAGACCTTAACAAGGCTTGCCCAAAGGATCCCTTCCCCCTCCCCCGTATCGATCAAATTATCGATGCCACCACAGGACACGACTCGTTGTGTTTCCTCAACGCATACTCCGGTTATCATCAAATCAAGATGGCAGAATCAGACCAAGCTGCAACAACATTCATCACACCATACGGCCCATTCTGCTTCAACACAATGCCCTTCGGGCTGAAAAATGCCGGCACAACATATCAGTGCATGATCCAGACATGTCTGGCAAATCAAATCGGCAAAATAGTGGAGGCGTATGTGGATGATGTGGTCGTCAAATCAAGACATGTCGAATCTCTAATAGACGACTTGAGGCTTACATTCAATAACCTCCGAAAATATGACATCAAGCTCAATCCGGAAAAATGCGTCTTCGGCGTTCCAGCCGGAAAGCTCTTGGGCTTAATTGTATCCGGTAGAGGAATTGATGCAAATCCAGCCAAGATCCAAGCTTTGTCACAATTGGATATCCCAAAGGACCTTAAACAAATACAAAAATTAACCGGATGCGTGGCGGCTTTAAGCCGCTTCATCTCTCGCTTGGGAGAAAAGGCACTACCCCTCTATCGCCTCCTTCGGTGCACCGAACACTTCGAGTGGACAGAGACTGCCACGGCTGGACTTGAGGAAATAAAAGCCATATTGGCAACAAACCCAGTCCTGGCCGCGCCGAACACCGGCGAACCAATGTTATTGTACATTGCTGCAACACATCAAGTTGTCAGCGCAGTGCTCGTTGTCGAGCGGGAAACGGACGGACACAAATTCCCCATTCAAAGGCCGGTCTACTACGTATCCACTGTCCTCACTCCATGCAAATCACGGTACCCACATTATCAAAAGATTGCATACGCGGTATTCATGGCATCCCGGAAGCTACGACACTACTTTCAAGAGTGTTCCATAACAGTAGCCTCGGAAGTACCACTCAACGATATTATCAACAACCGCGACGCAACGGTCCAGATTGCAAAATGGGCCATCGAGCTTCTCCCGTTCGATATAACCTATAAGCCACGGCGAGCTATTAAATCGCAAGTTTTGGCCGACTTCGTCGCAGAATGGACAGAGGCCGAGCTCCCTAAAGAGTACAACACATATTCAAACTGGATTATGCATTTCGACGGCTCCAAAATGTTGGCCGGACTGGGGGCTGGCATCGTCCTGACGTCCCCCACAGGAGACACAATCCAATATGTGCTCCAGATCATGTACGTGGATTCCAACAACGCAGCCGAATATGAGGCCCTCCTACATGGTCTCCGGATAGCAGTATCCATGGGTATCCAGCGCCTAGAGGTACGCGGGGATTCAAACCTCGCGATATCCCAAATAAATGGAGACTTCAACGCCAAGGACCCAAAAATGGCAGCTTACCGCAACGCCGTCCTAAAAATGTCAGCTCGGTTCGAAGGGCTGGAGTTTCACCATATAGCCTGAGAAAACAATCAAGCAACGGACGTCCTGGCACGCATCGGAGCAAAACGCGATGCAGTCCCCCCAACACCTTTTTGGAAAGATTGTTCAAGCCATCCATAACATGGGAGGGGGAACACGTAAATAACAGCCCGGACCCAGCCGCACCACTCGACGCCGAACAATCTGACACAATTGGAGGCTCTGCCAATGAAATTACACCTTCAACCCATGTAATAATGGCAGTCATCGCCCCGTGGACAGAACCATTCCTAGCCTACCTTACTAGGCAGGAACTCCCAGAGGACCAAAACGAGGCCCGCTGCATAGTGCGGCGATCTAAAGCCTATAGAGTCCACGAGGGAGAGCTTTATAAGAAAAGCACTACCGGAGTCCTTCAAAGGTGCATCTCCGAAGAGGAAGGGCGGAACCTTCTGGCTGAAATTCATGCCGGACTCGGTGGTCACCACGCCGCTGCTCGGTCCCTTGTTAGCAAGGCTTTCCGTACAGGCTTTTATTGGCCGACGGCCCGGGCAGACGCTCAGGACTTAGTCCAATGATGCGCTGGTTGCCAACCTTTTGCCAACCAAAGCCATATGCCACCCACCGCACTCCAAACTATACCCATCACCTGGCCTTTTGCGGTCTGGGGGCTTGACATGGTCGGACCCCTTAAAGGTGGGACCAATAGGAAAAAGTACTTACTGGTCATGGTGGATAAATTCACCAAATGGATAGAAGCCAAGCCTGTTAAAACGGCCGAACACGGACCTGTGATAGACTTCATATCCGGGGTTGTACACCGTTATGGCGTCCCCCACAGCATCATAACCGATAACGGTACAAACTTTACCGCCGACGAGGTAAAACTCTGGTGCAAAAACATGGGCATCAAGATCGATTATGCTTCCGTCTATCACCCACAAACCAACGGCCAGGTCGAACGTGCAAATGGTCTTATCATGAGCGGCATTAAACCCAGACTGGTGCGGTCCCTCAAGGAATCTAACACATACTGGGTAGAGGAGCTCGACGCCGTGCTATGGGGGCTGCGGACCACGCCAAATCGCACCACCGAATACACACCGTTTTTTATGGTGTACGGCGCAGAGGCAGTCCTGCCCTGCGACATAATTCATGACTCACCTAGAGTGCGCATGTACGAAGAAAGAGAAGCCGAGCTCGATCGGCAAGACAACTTGGACGCCCTAGAGGAGGAGCATGACGTGGCAAAAGCCCGTTCCGCATTTTATCAATAGCAGGCCCGAAGATATCAAAGCAGAGAAGTACAGGCCAAAAATTACAATGTTGGCGAACTAGTTCTACGCCTGCCGGATAAGAAAAAGGACAAACTCAAGCCAAGTGGGAAGGTCCATTCATAATCGACAAAGTCCTGACTGGCGGGGCATACCGCCTGCGAGATGCGTCGGATAACCGACTCGAGCCGAACCCGTGGAACGCCACCCGTCTCTGAAGATTCTACGCCTAGTGCCGGACTCTGTGTTTGTCTCCTTCCTTTGTCCATTTTTTGCATTTTTCTGTCTTACATTTCTCTCCTTCCCCTCTTTTCTTTTATAGCCCTTAAAGGCTCATCTAGTGACGCGCCACCCGCGCTCATTAAACCCGGGGGCTTCTTTAATAGAAGCTTATTTATACGGGCTTCATGCCCAACACATGCGTCAAACTTCCGCATGTACCTTTGTCTTCACCATTATATGCATCGATATGACTTAAGTTTTGGCCAAGCTGGGTTGCCTGGCTCCTGTGCTTACCCCTACGTTCCCGATTGTTCGGCTAGGCGGTAAAGGGAGCACCTCTACGATTGTTACTGCCGGGTTAGCCGGATGTTTACCTCAGACTGGGTGAAGCCGAAAGCTACCGTTCTTAAGGGAATATTCGGTCGGTGAGATAAAAGATGATCTTCTTTTACTCATTTTATGCGCCCCCAGATGCTTTTTTCTGTGTCTTTTTACCCAGTCCGGACATGCACTTTAGGGCATGCCTCCCAGTGAAAGGAACCCCTAACGGAACTATTCTCTCTGAAAGATGTTTCTTACTAACCATGTAATATAACATAACTAGTTGGGCACTTGTCTGATAAAGCACTAATGACCCCTACGCCTGGTCTCCACGCATACCACGGTTCTTATATAACCGCTATGGTATTCGGACACACTCCGGACTGTCAGGTCCCGAGGTCGAAGCGAAAAGGTTGGCAACGACAAACGATCTACAATCTGGCTAGAAGGCATTACATATGTCAATTCGAAATTACATAGTCATTCTGACTGATTGTATTCCTCTTCTATACCATCTAACAGGCTATCTAATTTACAGTCCTGCTGGGAATACTTCGCGGCCAACTCTACTTGGCCGTATACTAAGCTCACAGGGATCTCCTTTCCGTTAGGCCCCACCGGTCTGACCTCGGCCATGTGGTTTGGGTCAGACTTCGTAAAACGGGTCTTCACCATGGCCCAGGCTTCCCTAGCGCCTTGTCGGCAGGCCGATATCTTCCACAACCGGAAGCACAGCCGAGCTCCCTTCAGCTTCTCCGCAAGCTCTCCAAGGCCCTCGGGCATGGAGTGGGCAGGCCATAAGGCTTGGGCAACACCTCGCATCGCCTGCCGAATTCGCTCGTGCAGTTGCATGAGTTCGGGAAGAAGGTCACCCGTAGAACCAGGCATCTCCTCTCCAGGACGACCTGTGAGCATACCTACAGACATTACTCTGTTAGTCGACTTCCTCGCCGAACTCTTTTTTCAAAGTTTGCTCAAGCACTTACTAAAAATGCCGCGTCGAAGTCGCTGATTCTCCTTCGTGGAGTCCAACAGCTGGCCACGAACATCCTTAAGTTCGACGTCCAGCTTGGTGTTGGCATCCTGAAGATCATTCTTCTCTCGCCTCACCCTTGTCAACATACTCTCACCGGCCTTTAGCTGGCGTAAGAGTTGTTGTTTGTCCGGATCGAGTCTGGCGCCATCTGCAATATGATTTGTCAGATTTGCACCCACACCGCACAAGACTAATCTTTCGAAATGTATCTTACCTGAGGGGGTCTCTTTGGACTCCCCTGTTGCGGCTAGTGCAGCCTCTAGTTGGGCCTTCCTGGGACAGTACAGTATTCTTCTCTTTAAGAACCTGCATATTGAATGATCCTTAAATCAGTTGCTATAACTGTTTCAAGTCTCGAGGGCTACTGGTATATATATATTTGACCAAAATTTTCTTACCCGTATGTCTTTTACATACTGCTCCGTGGCTGTGGCTAAACCATTTTGAGCGGCACGGAGGTACGCATCTCCCGTATTAAAGGCACCTAAAGCCTCTTGGGAGAAACAAGCATCACGTAGAACTGTCCGGCGACGCCTGTGGTTCATGGCACTCTCCACTTCAAAATTTGTGGCAGACAACCTGTCCTCATCCTCTATCGGAGGAGCGTCCGGTACGCGCCTTGTGCTCGCCTCCGCTTCCTGGCCAGCCGTTGGAGCCTGGCTGGTGGAGGCGCGATTGACAACCTCTCCGGATGTAGTCCGGCGAGGTCTCTTCGTTCTGAAGATAGCACGAACGTTAAAATATGCCGTGACAAAATAACACCAGGGAAACAGAGGGTGCGTTATACCTTTGCGCCGGCATCTCAGTCTGAACTTCATTCCTTTTTGCCCCAGGGGCCCTGCGGCCCCTCGTTGGCTAGCCGCCGCAGTTTCGGCCTCCTGCCTCGGAAAACTCCCCTGCAAAACATGGTTGTTGTTAGAAACACCGGAATACACGAGAGTGCAATCTCTCTCAAGGGAATGAGACTCCGGTTTCTGTCACCTGGGAGGCCGGAATTAACCCTGGGTAATCAGCCATGATGGCTACCAAGGTATTGTCCTTGCTTAGCTGATGGAACACCCCGTCAATAAGATCCACCGATATGTCCGGATCCTCTTCGGAGTCCGGATTGAGGGACCGTTCTGGGTCCCTGGGCTGTGGAGGGCGGCTTCTTATGTCCTTTACCTCCTGTCGCAGTTCCTGCATTGAAGTCGTTAGACTACCTATCTAACCATGGGAGCATAAAACAAATGGGCAAGTGCAATTGTTCACTTACCCAACTTGGAGGATCAAACATACTGAATCCGGCATGTGGATTGACGCAGAGGAATTCCTCCTTTTCTCCCTTATACAAAGAGGATAAGATCTTTACTAAGGCAGTGGCTGAGTCCAGCCCCTTACGACCGTAATGTGTAGCGTCATCCTCCCCGTTGAAATCCCACATGGGGTGGCCTCTATATTGAAGCGGCTGCACCCCCACATAATGCATGCGGCCATGACTCCAATCATGGTTAATCCGGAATGAGCCAACAATCTTATCCGGCCCATCAGGTATAGGACGTCTCTGTCACTTTCTCTCTGAGAGCTCCGCGGACGCCAGCTCAAGCGTTTCTTCAATGGAGCACTGTTGAACTCAGGGAGACCGACCCGGATAGGGTCCGGTAGCGGGACGTTATCTATGTAAAACCATTCCGAAGGCCAGTCCTCGGACGCCTTCTTTGGGGTTCCGGATAGGTATCCGGTCCCGGCGATGCGCCATACTTCGGCTCCGCCCACTTGATATATAGACCCCTTTTCAGAACGGGGCACCAGGCAGAATAACCTCTTCCACAGCGTGAAATGAGCCTCAACGCCTAAAAATAGCTCGCAGAGGGCGACGAAACCCGCAATGTGCAATACGGAGGCAGGCGTGAGATTGTGCAGCTGGAGGCCGTAGAACTCCAGAAGCCCGTGGAGAAATGGGTGAATTGGAAATCCCAGTCCCCTTATTAGATAGGGGACGAGGCACACCCGCTCTCCTTTAGAAGGATTAGGGGTGTTCTCCGCTTTTTTTCCGCCATTATAGGTGGCGAGACCGGCTCGTACCGGGACCATGCATGCCTGAGGGGGGAATCCCTGGGCCTAAAGTGACGCTAACTTGCTATGCGGGATGGTGCAACTCTCCCAGTCCCCGGGTTTGGGACCGGAGGGGAGAGGGGAGGAGCTGCGACGGCCGGTCATGTTGGAATGGACCTTTGCTGGAAGCGCTCTGATGATAACTCGCGGAAAGGAGAAGATGTGGTTTGGACCTAAATCCCCATCCCGTTAAATAGGCGGCTCATTTATACGGCTAAGGGTGTGGATGTAAAAACGCCCTGGCTTTTCGCATTTGTTTGAACACGTGGAAGACGGCCATTATTGGGCATGGAAGCCGAGAAGGACTGCATTACAAAAATCAGACATTATTCCTACAGGTACACAAGATTTGGAGAAGAACCCGCCTTGCAATGCCGAACAAATCTGCGCGCCGGACTCATCGTCATTGAAGCCTGGTTCGGGGGCTACTGAGGGAGTCCTAGATTAGGGGGTGTTCGGGTAGCCGGACTATACCTTCGGCCGGACTCCTGGACTATGAAGATACAAGATTGAAGACTTCGTCCTGTGTCCGGATGGGATTTTCCTTGGCGTGGAAGGCAAGCTTGGCGATGCGGATATTCAAGATCTCCTACCATTGTAACCGACTCTGTGTAACCCTAACCCTATCTGGTGTCTATATAAACCGGAGGGTTGTAGTCCGTAGGCAATCAACTCCATACACAACAATCATACCATAGGCTAGCTTCTAGGGTTTAGCCTCCTTGATCTCGTGGTAGACCTACTCTTGTACTACCCATATCATCAATATTAATCAAGCAGGAGTAGGGCATCACCTCCATCGAGAGGGCCCGAACCTGGGTAAAACAAACTGTCCCCTCTCTCCTGTTACCATCTGGCCTAGACGCACAGTTTGGGACCCCCTACCCGAGATCCGCCGGTTTTGACACCGACAGTCTCCCTCTTGGAAGGATCTTGGCTTGACCTTCTGGTTGTAGTATCGGCGTAGACTCTGTTGGTAGATGGTGGACCGGCTGAGCGCCAGCAGCCGGCCCTCTTCCAGTAGATCGACGTTGTCTTCTCGTGCTTCTTTTGCCTCTTCTTTGGTGTACATTGTGACTCGAGGGGAGTCAAATTCTACATCCGTCGGGATGACGGCTTCGGCACCGTAGGTGAGGAAGAAGGGCGTGAAGCCGATTGACTTGTTCGGAGTTGTGCGCAGGCTCCAGAGGACGGCCAACAGCTCGTCGAGCCAATAGCCGGCCGAGCGCTCCAGAGGCTCGACCAGTCGGGGCTTGATGCCGGACAAAATGAGGCCGTTTTCCCGCTCCACTTGGCCATTTGACTGCGGATGGGCAACGGACGCTAAGTCCAGTCGGATGCCCTGCGTCGCGCAGAAACAAGCGAGGGCGCCTTTGGCAAAGTTTATGTCGTTGTCGGTGATGATGCTGTGCGATATGCGATACCGGATGGTGATGTCAGCGATGAAAGTCACAACAGTCGGACCATTCAACTTCTTGATTGGTTTAGCTTCTATCCACTTGGTGAACTTGTCCACCGTGACAAGCAGATGAGTCAGGCCGCCGCGTGCTGTCTTGAATGGTCCCACCATGTCCAGCCCCCAGATAGCGAAGGGCCAGGCAATGGGGATGGTCTTGAGTGCAGAAGCCGGCTGATGTCGCTTAGAGTGGAACTTCCGGCACCCTTTGCATTTCTGGACTAAGCCTCTGGCGTCTTCTAGAGCAGTTGGCTAGAAAAACCCATGGCAGAAAGCTTTGGAAACAAGAGCTCTTGAAGCCGTGTGGTGGCCACACTTGCCTTGGTGGATATCTTTGAGGATTGCCTGACCTTGCTCTGGCTCCATGCAGCGCTGGTACACACCAGTGACACTGCACCTTACGAGTTCTCTGTTGACAATGGTGTATGCTGCTGCCCAGTGTTGGACTTGCCGGGCCAAGACCTCATCAACCGGCAGCTCTTTGTTCACTAGAATGTTGAGGATGGGCTTTGCCCATGAAGTTGCTGCTATTTCTTCGACTGCCAGAACTACGACTTGCACGAGGACGTTTGGGCCAAGAGGCGGCGGGTCAGAGTCGGCTGCCACTTGCTGAGTTGATGAAGTCCCCGGGTGGACTGCTGCAGTCCCCAGGCCAGGTTCTGAAGTCCTCGGGCTGGGTACGGCTGCTGCAGTCCCCAGGCCGCCTGCCGAATTCCTCGCACCGGCTGCTGTGGTCCTCAAGTCGGATCCGACTGCCTCGGGAGGAGCCGGCACGAAGATGGAATCTGACTCTGGCGATAGCTTGACAGACGGCTTGAGGAGGCATTGCAAGGCGACGCCGGCTGGTATTGCTTGCCGGGTGGAGCCGATTCATGCCAAGGCATCTGCTTGCTCATTGTCATTTCTTTGCACATGTAGGAACTCGCACCCTTCAAAGTATCCACTGAGTTGCTGGACGAGGAAGCAGTATCTTGCCATGTTTGCATCTTTAGTGTCCCAGTCGCCTGACGACTGCTGGACCACCAAATCAGAGTCTCCATAACACAGGATCCGGCAAATGCTGAGTTCCTTAGCAAGCCGGAGCCCGTGAATGAGTGCTTCGTATTCTGCAATGTTGTTGGAGGCGGCAAAGTGGATTTGCAACACATATCTAAGATTGTCGCCTTTGGGTGAGGTGAGGATGATGCCGGCTCCCAAACCGGTGCGCATCTTGGAACCATCAAAGTGCATCCGCCAATGGGTGGAATCTGGCACTGGCGGCAGGTACTGGGTCTCGGCCCAGTCGACGAGGAAGTCGGCCAGTGCTTGTGACTTGACAGCGGTGCGAGGCTAGTAGTAGATGGTGTAGGGGGCCAAATATATGGCCCATTTGGCCACTCAGCCTGAAGCATCTTGGCTTCCAATGATCTCGGCAAGAGGAGCAGTGTAGACAATAGTGATTGGGTGTTCTTGGAAGTATGGCTTCAGCTTCTTGGCGGCGAAGTGTACGCCATAACACATCTTCTGATAGTGCGGGTAGTTCTCCTTGGAGGCGGACAACACTTCACTCAGGTAATACACCGGCTTCTGGACTGGTAGTGCTTTGCCTTCTTCCTTGCGTTCCACAAGGATGACTGTGCTGACCACCCGGCTGGTGGCGGTGATGTAGAGAAGCATGGGCCCCTTAGCAGTCGGAGCCGCCAGGACAGGCGGAGTGGTCAGCATCTTCTTGAGCTGGAGAAAAACTTCATCCGCCTTGTCGTTCCACTCGAAAAAGTGGTATTCTTCATGAGCTGGTACAGGGGAAGATCCTTCTCGCCCAGCCGACTGATGAAACGGCTGATGGATGCCAAGCAGCCGGTGAATTTTTTCACGTCCAGCAGTTGGGTGGGCACCTCCATCCTCTCGATGGCCCTGATCTTCACAGGGTTACACTCTATGCCGCATTATGAGAACAGGAAGCCAAGAAGCTGGCCGGCTGGTACTCCAAAGACGCATTTCTCCGGGTTGAGCTTGATCTGAAATTGGCGCAAGTTTTCAAAGGTCTCCTTGAGGTCTTCCAGCAGCGTTCCGTGCTTCTCCGTCTTCACCACAACATCGTCCACATAAACATGGGCATTTTTGCCGAGTTGCTTGAGGAGACACTTCTGCATGCAACGCTGGAACGTGGCGCCGACATTTCTCAAGCCGAACGTCATGGTCAGTTAACAGAAGGCTCTGAATGGTGTGATGAAGGCTGTCTTCAGCCTTCGGCCGGGTTCAGCTTGATCTGATGATACCCTGAGTATGCATCCAAAAATCTCAGCAGCTCACATCCGGCTGTGGAGTCAATTACTTGGTCGATTCTTGGCAGGGCAAATGGATCTTTGGGGCAAGCTTTGTTGAGGCTGGTGTCAGTGTCAAAACCGGTGTATCTCGGGTAGGGGGTCCCGAACTGTGCGTCTAGGCCGGATGGTAACAGGAGGCAGGGAACACTTTGTTTTACCCAGGTTCGGGCCCTCTCGATGGAGGTAATACCCTACTCCTGCTTGATTAATATTGATGATATGGGTAGTACAAGATTAGATCTACCACGAGATCAAGGAGGCTAAACCCTAGAAGCTAGCCTATGGTATGATTGTTGTGTATGGAGTTTATTGCCTACGGACTACAACCCTCCAATTTATATAGACACCGGATAGGGTTAGGGTTACATAAAGTCGGTTACAATGGTAGGAGATCTTGAATATCCGCATCGCCAAGCTTGCCTTCTACGCCAAGGAAAGTCCCATCCGGACACGAGACGAAGTCTTCAATCTTGTATCTTCAAAGTCCAGGAGTCCGGCTGAAGGTATAGTCCGGCTACCCGAACACCCCCTAATCCAGGACTCCCTCAGTAGCCCCTGAACCAGGCTTCAATGACGACGAGTCCGGCGCGCAAATTGTCTTCGGCATTGCAAGGCGGGTTCCTCCTCCAAGTCCTTCATAGAAGATTGTAAACACCAAGAGTAGTGTCCGGCTCTGCAAAATAAGCTTCCACATATTGCCATAGAGAGAATAATATTAACACAAATCAAATCTGCTGACGTATTCCGCAGTGTGTCATCACACTACAGCCAAGTCCTTTACTCGAATCGTTTTTACTTTTCCACCTCAGCATGTTTTGCGAGGCGGTTTCCTTGGCACGTCTTGTCAAAGCAGAGATCATGTACCCCTTTTACGGGATTCTCATCAATACGGACGTGGGTAACCCTAACCGCGCCATTTATCACGGCGCTTGGGAGACAAGCGAGTTTTACCAGGCCGGTGGGGACGCACAACCGCATCCGCCCATATAAGGGGATAAGGATCCACCTTTTTACCTACACCCTCTTCCTCCTTTGCCTGTCCATCTCCTGCGCACTCGAGCTCCAGCGCCCAAGCCCGCACTTCCCACCTCAACCTTCTCCAGCAATGTCCGGAGCGGGAGGCAAGTGGATGGTCTCCTCCGTCACGGAGGGCCATGTCAAAAAGCTAAGGAAGGCCGGATACTTGTCCAAAGACATCGCGCACCGGCTTCCCTAGGAGGGGCAGCTTCTCCCCACCCCAAGGCCCCATGAGAGGGTAGTATTCCTTCCCCACTTCCTCCGCGGACTGGGTTTTCCACTCCACCCATTTGTCCGGGGGCTCATGTTCTACTACGGCCTTTATTTCCACGATCTGGCCCTGAACTTCATCCTCAACATCTCGGTGTTTATCGTCGTGTGCGATGCTTTCCTCCGCGTCCGCCCTCATTTCGGCCTCTGGCTCAAGACCTTCAACGTCAAGCCCAAGGTGGTGTGCGGCAGCCAGGCGGAGTGCGGAGGCGCCATGGCAGGCAAGATGGCCAACGTCCTATGGCTCGAGGGCTCCTTCGTGGAGACCCTAAAGGGGTGGCAATCCGGGTGGTTTTACATCACTGAGCCACGCGATCCGAAATGGACCGCAGCCCCAGAGTTCTGATCCGGACCCCCCACGCGGCTTATGTCTTGGAAAGAGACGGGCCTATCATGGGGTGACGAAAAAGAGGTGACCGGATTGCAAACATGCATCCAGTCCCTGGTGAACAAGCCAATCCGGCTTGTTAATGTAATCCAGGTTATGCTCGTCCGCCGGATCCTCCCGTGCCAACAACGGGATTTTAATCTGTGGGAATTCGTCCCGGCGCAGCACCAAACCCTTAACAGGCTCTTCGACACGACGTATGAAGACGTCTGGAAGGTGCTAACCAAAGGCGCCGACGCTCCCACATCCGCTTTCGAGGACCGCGGATACAGCTCGCAGCGTCACGCCAGCGAGGTAAGCTATTTTCACCTTTTACAGGATGTTAAGTTTTTTCATTGTTTAACTCCATGCGGGATCTAAACTCCCTTACTTTTGACAGGCTTGGCGGGCGATATCCGGACCGATTAACTGTCCGGCTCCGCTGCCCAAAGACCCAGCCCCAGCTCTACTAGCGAAGCTGCTGGTTCCGGCGCCGTATGTGGTGCCGGAGAAGAAGGCCAAGAAGAAGAAGGCCACAGGGACTCGAAAGAGTTCCCGGCATATGGTGGTGTCGGACTCGTCGTCCGACGAGTCCGAGATGCCCTCCTCCCGCGAAAACGAGAAGGAGGAAGAAGAAAACTCCCCCCCCCCCCCGCGGAGGCAGGAGAGAAGAGGAAGGCCGCCCCAACGGGGGAGGCCGAGGGGGCTAGGAAAAGGAAGACCGCTCCACCGGACTACGCCCCCAACGCCGAAGAGGGCAAGGAGGAGTGGCCAAACAGGGCCAAGCGTTCGGCGAAATCGTAAGTTCGGATATCAGAATGACTCATGATGTTCTTTTGTTGCATAGCTTTCCCTAATGTCAAATGTAATTATGTAGTCCGCCCCGGGCCGAACTCAACGAGTCGTTGAGCGGCTCCCTGGATTCATCGGATGTGAACTCAGTTCCGCCCGCTGTCTCCCCCCGCACTGCGGACGACGCTGAAGTGGCGTCGCAACGAGCTCCGGGGCAGGAGGAGGTGGTCCTGGAGCAGCCGCAAGGCGACCTCCCGGACCCCAGGAGTAAAGGGGACAAGACCCCCCAGGGCTCCAAGTCCGGCTTTGTGCCGGACCCCGCGCCGGAATCTTCAACAGTTCCGGACCGCGGTAGGCGAACTCCTTCCAAGAGGAGCAAGCCTTCTGAGCCGGCGGCCTCCGTCCAACCGGAGGTGCCGGACAATCTGCTTGAGGTGCTTGATGGCGCCTCCATCGACGAGGAGCATCATACTATTATGAGTACGGTGATCCAGAAGGTTCAGTCCGCCAAGAGCGGACTGACTGAAGCTTTCTAGCCTTCTAACAGGCTTCAAGGTAAGTAAAAATATATAAAAATATAACCGCATAGACAGTAGCCCCTGATGCTCTGTTTGGCATTCGGAAAGAAAAGCCGAATAGAGGATCCATTAAATTTCCCAGGAGTCTAACAAAAAGAGTCAATATGCGTATGCAGGCTTCGTTGCTGTCCATCGCCGCACTGACTGCGGAGGTGGGTGTCCTGAAGCAGGACCTCGAGCAGGTCGAGCAAGAGCTCGGCCTTGCCAAGCGGCGGCTCGAGGAGAAAGAAGGTAAGAAATACCTTACAGAAAAAGTTCCTATAGAGAGGCGTGATTGCAAAAATAACAAGAATGCACTACTTATTATAGGGGCCACGACTGAGGTGGCGACCCTCAAGCAGGCGCTGTCCGAGGCCGAAAAGAAAACGGCCACGGAGCGCACCGAGCGAGAGAAACTTGGGGCTCAGGTCGGCGAGGTGCAGCAAGAGCTTCAGGCTCTCATGAAAAAACATGAGAGTTTGGAGCTTGAGTCAAAGACCCAAGCGTCCGAGCTCGCGGCAGCCCTTGAGACTGCCAAGTCTGCCAAGGCCGAAGCCCAAAAGGCCCTCCAAGAGTTGGAGGAGATTAAGAAGATAGCAGCGGGTAAGGCATTCTTTATGCAAAGCAGAAATATAAAAGTAAACTACTTGTTACTTACCCGAATCCGGAGTTCTCCAGGGGCATTCGCAGATCTTCCCCGCAGCGTATCCGCCGCCGCCACATTCTACCGAGCTGAAGAGGGCAGCTCGATGGAGAAGGTGTTCTGGTCTCAGTATGATGAGGCCGGACACCCTGTGCCCTTGAGCGACCAGCTGAAACAGCTGGTCGAGCTCCACAAGGCGGCCGAACAGGCCATGAAGGGCTTCATAGTTCGGCTGTGGCCCGGAGAGGCCCTGCCTGGGAGCTACTTCGGGCTGGTGCGGCGGCTGGTGGAGGCCTGTCCAAGGCTCGAGGTCATCAAGCACTCCGTCTGCATCGAAGGTGCCCGTCGGGCCCTTGCCCGTGCAAAGGTGCACTGGGGTAAGCTGGATGGTGAGAAGCTTGTGAAGGACGGGCCGCCGTCGGGGAAGGAGCACCGCAAGCCCGAGAACTATTACAAGGATGTTCTTGCGGGTGCCCGCCTTGTGGCGGATGAATGTACCAAGGATGTAATTTTTGAATAAACTCGCTCATTTTTATCCTGTGCGCTGAAAACTTGTTCATAGGCGCTTTAAGCAATGCTTGTTGAATTTAAAATATAATTTTCTGTGCGGCCGTTTATCAAAAAATTGAGAGATGGTCAGTCGTCGGCTTCTGCCCCCATGCCACTAGTGCTGGGGTGTTTAGGATAAACCCGAGCGCTCTTTTTCCCATAGTTGGGTCCTTCGAGGGAGGCGCTCAGCACAACGAACCAGGCAATCGGACTATAATGCTTGAACACTCTCACTTAGCCATAGAACTTTATAATTTTAAATTTCGGCGAAGCCCCTAGTTTGGGAGACCGAGTTCGAGGCGCTATCCACGCCTTGGCCGGACAAATCCGGCTCCTCTCTCGAAGCGGCATAAGTCTTTAGGGACTCGAAAAACCTCTCGAACAGCGACCGGTCTCTCGCCTCATCATGACAGTCAGTTTTAGCTTTCTCCACTGAGGTGCTTAACCCAGCTCAAGCGGGGCACAATCGCAGTGGTTCTCCTAGTGCTACCTTAGCCGATATAGCAGAACGTAAGGCACCAAAACATAGGAGCCGGGCAAACCCAACTATTGACCCAAATCATGATTCGGAGCCGATGCATATAGTGCTATAAGTTCGGGGTGCCGCACTTGTGAAAGTGTACGGACTTCTCACACCATATTAAAGGGTACTGAAGCCCCTGGCGTACTTGCCGTACCACAGTGTACGGGTGCAACATGTCATTAATGAACATATATAAAAGAGAGTAATGCAGAAAATAGACAAAAGCTATGCATTGTTTATATAGAGGCGATTTATCAAAGCCGAACGATACAAATAGTGTGGTAAGCAAAAGATGTTGTACTATTCAGTATGTCCTGACCAGGGGCAGGCCACGGAATTGTATTTAAAACAGGTATACCGCTCGTAATAGAGACCACCTGGGAGTTCCATAATGCGGCATGGCTTATCTGCCTCCCTGGATCTTGCATCGTTTGTGCGGCAGTCGAATTGCCGAACAGGTCGTCCGAAGTATGGAGTCCTGAAAGTAAGAAAAAAATTAAAAAAAGAATCCGGCAGCCCCTAGTACGTTTTAAGCCGTATTTTGGGCATGCCGTTATTGTGCCCCTTCCCCTGTGCCCATGGTATTTCAAGGGCGTAGTTATGTGCGCGAGGTGCTGGTTTCGCTATGTCGCGAAAGCTGGGGTTGGGGACGCATTGCTACGCTTGCTCAGAGTGTGCCAGGTGGTCCTGCTGTGGGTTACTCCGGGCGCGCTTGGCAGTGTCTGGCTTTTTAATTTCCGGACTGGAGAATTGCCTGAGAAGGCTACTTTGTACCTCCGCTGCGAGAGCCGCCGTATGCTCCTCCGTATGGAGGGAGCGTTTGGTGTTTCTGTTGACCATAATTACTCCTCGAGGGCCTGGCATCTTGAGCTTGAGATATGCGTAGTGCGGCACTGCATTGAACTTTGCAAATGCGGTTCGTCCGAGCAGGGCGTGATAGCCACTGCGAAACGGGACTATATCGAAGATTAACTCTTCACTTTGGAAATTGTCCGGGGATCCGAAGACCACGTCAAGTGTTACTGAGCCTGTACAGTTGGCTTCTACACCTGGTATAACGCCTTTAAAGGTCGTTCTTGTGGGCTTAATCCTTGAGGGATCTATGCCCATTTTCCGCACTGTATCCTGATAAAGCAGGTTCAGGCTACTGCCGCCGTCCATGAGGACTCTTGTGAGATGAAATCCGTCGATGATTAGGTCAAGTACCAATGCGGCGAAGCGGCCATGACGGATGCTAGTGGGATGGTCCCTTCGATCAAAAGTGATCGGGCAAGAGGACCATGGGTTGAACTTTGGGGCGACTGGCTCTATCGCGTATACGTCCCGTAGCGCACGCTTCCGCTCCCGTTTGGGAATGTGGGTTGCGTATATCATGTTCACCGTCCGCACTTGTGGGGGAAATCCCTTTTGTCCATTATTGTTCGGCGGCTTGGGCTCCTCGTCATCGCTGTGCAGCCCCTTGTCTCTATTTTCGGCCCTTAACTTGCCTGCCTGCTTGAACACCCAACAATCCCTGTTAGTGTGATTGGCTGGCCTTTCGGGGGTGCCATGTATCTGGCACAAGCGATCGAGTATTCGGTCCAAACTGGACGGGCCCTGAGTATTCTTTTTGAATGGCTTTTTCCGCTGACCGGATTTATAGCCTTTGAGTCCGGCATTGACTGTCGTGTCTTCATTGCTGTCACTGTTAACGCGGCATTTTTGCTTATTCTGACGTGTCCTGCCACTTTTGTCCTTGGTATCCGAATTACCAGGGTTCTTTGATAAGTTGTTACTGCGAGCTAGCCAGCTGTCTTCTCCCGCGCAAAAGCGGGTCATGAGTGTCGTGAGGGCTGCCATGGATTTCGGCTTTTCCTGTCCCAGGTGCCGGGCAAGCCACTCATCGCGGATGTTATGCTTGAAGGCTGCTAGGGCCTCTACATCCGGACAGTCGACTATCTGGTTTTTCTTTGTTAGGAACCGTGTCCAGAATTGTCTGGCCGATTCTTCTGGCTGCTGAATTATGTGGCTTAAATCGTCGGCATCCGACGGTCGCACGTAAGTGCCCTGGAAGTTGTCGAGGAATGCGGCTTCCAGGTCCTCCCAAGAACCGATTGAGTCTGCTGGCAAGCTGTTAAGCCAATGCCGGGCCGGTCCTTTAAGTTTGAGTGGGAGGTATTTGATGGCGTGTAGATCATCGCCGCGTGCCATGTGGATGTGAAGGAGATAATCCTCGATCCATACCGCCGGATCTGTTGTGCCATCGTATGTTTCGATGTTTACGGGTTTGAAACCCTCTGGGATTTTATGATCCATTACTTCATTCGTGAAGCATAGCGGGTGTGCGGCGCCTCTGTACTGGGCTATATCACGACGCAGCTCGGAAGAGCTATGTCTGTTGTGTTCGGCCCAACCGGATTTGTTGTGTCCGGCGTGAAGATCATTATCACATGCTGTAGGGCGCCTGCGCGATCCGTAGATCGATCTTGTTTGTCTTGCCTTATCCTCCAGTATGTCTCGCAGGCCGGGCGCATTTTCCCGTGCCTTAGTTGAGCGGCGTCGGGGCATGGCTTGGGTGGAGGGCCGAGAGGCCTCTCTGTCGCGGCCGTGAGGTGGCCGGTCTACCATGTCATGCGCTGGTGATGTAGGTGCTTCCTCCTCTGATCGGGGTAGCGGCCTGCGCTTCGGGTAACTCTTGGAGGGGCGTTCGAGTTCATACTCTTCGGCCACAAGGACTTCAGTCCATCTGTCAGCTAACAAATCTTGGGCAGCTCTAAGCTGTTGCTGCTTTTTCTTGAGGCTGCTTGCCGTGGCTAAAAGCCTGCGTCTAAAACGCTCTTGTTCGGCGGGGTCTGATTGTCACATCCCTAGCTTCTGGTTTGCTCTGATCTAGCTAGTCATGTGTTGCATCATGTTTAAATTTTGCCTAAAATTGAAATGGGGATGCTCAAACCCTAGCATTAAATCAATTCAACTAGGGTCAAAATAAAATCTCTTTCAATGAACCCAAAATGCCCTCTGAAAATGTTCATGATTTCTGGTAAAGGTGAAAACCTCTGCCAAAAATGATGCACATATTTCTAGGCCATTCTGGATTTTTGAATTAACACATATTGTATTTGAGTTGGAGCAAATATATGTTATATATATTTTTAATGCTTCAATAATTCTGATATTTTGTGAGGGGCTCTAGAATATTACTTTCAGTCCCTGCAAAAATTATTGGAAGAAACAAAAATGGTTTAGTGCTTGAACTAAATCAAAACAGATTGAAATAAATAGAAAACAACAATTAAAATAGAAACAGAGAAGGAGGGGGTACCTGTTACTTACCTGGCCCAGCAGAGAAGCCAGCCCACCAGGCCCATGTGCCAGTCATCCTCAACCTCGTGCCAGTGGGCACGAGGGTGTGTGGCTGCAGCACGCCGGCACGCGTCCCGGCCACCTCCTGCTTGCCGCTTCCCCCTCGACGCCCTGGTGAAGCCACGACACCCCCCCTGACCGCCCCTCTCTCTCTCTGCACCCCCTCCTCCCCTCTGCTCTCTCTCACTCGCCGAGCGCAGCCGCAGCCGCGCCACCGTAACGCCGCGGCCACCGTCTCCCCCTCGATCCCTCGCTGTGCTCGCGAGCTCCGCCTCGACCCTCTCTTCCTCCCCACCGATCCACGGCCCTCCGGAAGCCCTGCATCGCCGCCCACGTCGTCGTTCCCCTCCTCGGCCACCGGAGATCGTCGCCGTCGATTCGCTGCACTCCGGCCGCCCCCGAGCCCACTAACCCTCCCTACAGCTCCGCGGTGAGCCTCCGTGCAGAACCCCTCTCTCTCCCCTCGCGTTTGCAAGCTCTAGGCCATAGCTCCGCCGCGGCCGAACTCCGGCCGCCGCTGACCTCGTCACCGCCGTCACTACAGCCGTTTGAGCTCGTCTCGGAGCGTGTCACCGCACTCAGGAAGCCACCAGGATCCTAACGCATATCCTAACTCGCCCTCCCGTGCACCACAGCGCCAACCCCGCACTCACCGAACTCCGGCGCCGCCGCGAGCTCCGTTCCGGCGAGCCCCGGCGTCCCCGCAGCCTCCCACCTACCCCATTAGATGCGGGAGAGCCCGGGCTACGCCCCGGTGCCCTCAGCGCGCGAATCCGATGCCCCTAGCGCAAGTCCGGCGTGCTCCGCCGTGCTCTGTGGTCACCGCCGGCCAAACTCCGGCGGGCCGACGTGGCCACTTAATTAGGGCTTAAACACCCCGCTAATCACCCTATGAGCCACTGCCATGTGGGCCCCTGCGCCTAATTAGGATTAGTATTTTTTTCTGTTTAGTTTAGTCTAATTGCAGTGGCCCCACGCGTCAGTTTTGACCGTGCTGGCGTGGCCGTTGACTGGGCCCATCCGTCAGCGGCACTAAGCAGCCCCAGTCACTGACCAGTGGACCCCACTGGTCAGGTTTGACCTGAATCTGCACCGTTGACCTGATGACGTCAAGGTGATGTCATGCTGACGCATTAAATGATTTTCTGGATTTAAAATAAATCAGAAAATCCAGAAAATAGCTAAAACTTCTAAAAATCATAGAAAATTAACTGTAACTCCAAATTAAATAATTTATATATGAAAAATTATCAGAAAAATTCAAGGAATCCATCTGTACCATTTTCATGCATGTTAGAACAACTTATAGCTGCTGTTTAGCACAAATCAATTAAAGGGCATTTGAATAATCACATATGGAGTTTGAATTTGAATCTTGTATTCAAACCAACTTCATTTAATCTATTGCTAGTTGCATTAGCTCATAACACATTCATTTTGCCATGTCATGACCATGCATCATATTGTGCATTGCATTGATTGTGTTCCCTTCTGTGTTGCCGGTATTTGTCCCCTCTCGATAGACGTGATACCGATGATGTGATCGTTGACACTGATGAAGACTCAATGTTATCCTCAGAAGTGCCAGGCAAGCAAAACCCCCTTGTTCATTCCGATAAAATCCCACTCTCTCGCTCCTGCTCTCTTTTACTGCATTAGGACAACATCGATTCGTCTGTTACTTGCTGCGGTAGCTGCACCCCTTTATCCTTTGCATGACCTGTCATTGCCACAGTAAATAGATGAAACCCACTAGCATGAGTAGGAGTTGTTTGAGCCCTGTTGTGCCTACTCATTCATGCTTGTTTGTCATGCCTGCTACTGCTTAGAGTTGAGCCAGGTCTGATTCATCGGGGATGAATCAGAGGTGTGTGAACATGTCCTATTGTGTGTGAGCTAAGTGTGTGAACACGTTTTGGTAAAGGTAGCGGTGAGAGGCCATGTAGGAGTACATGGTGGGTTGTCTCATTGCAGCCGTCCTCAGGAACTGAGTTCTGCGTTTGTGATCCATGATTCAGCTACTACCATACATTGGGCCCTGAAATATGACCCCGCTCGACTTCTTATTCACCCTCGTCCTCTGTCCAGGAGTTGCAAGTAGTTTCTGGTGTTTGTAGTAGGCTGGAGGCCGTGGACAGCGCTGACCGTAGGGGTGGGCTGTGATGCGGTAGGCACGTGGCCGGGTATACCGGGCGCCCGTTTGGTGTCACGGAACCCTGTTCACACCGTTTGGGGCTGTGAGCGAAACTCCGGCCGGATCTCCTCATGGATGGAACCCGAATAGGCGATAAACCTGGACTAGAGACTTGAGTGTTTAGGTAGGTCGTGGTCTACACCCACGTCGGCTTTCGCTTGAAGTCTGCCGAGCACATGTCGTGTGCAGACGCTAAGTGGTGGAAACATGTATGAAGAAGTACACCCCTGCAGGGTTATCATCATCTATTCGAATAGCCGTGTCCGCGGTAAAGGACTTCTGGGTTGCTTATATCAGTTCATAGACAAGTGAAAGTGGATACTTTAAAATGCGCAAGATAAGCGTGAGTGCTATGGATGGCGTTCTCGTAGGGAGACGGGAGCGGATCCATAGTGGTGTATTGATATGGTGAATATGTGGACTCGTGTGCGCCACCTCAAAAGAGTTACTTGCAGTCGTAGTTCAGATAGCCACCGAGTCAAAGCTGGCTTGCTGCAGTCAAACTCCACCATCCCCTTTGTTGATAATGATGCATGTGTAGATAGATCTGATGTAAGTCTTGCTGGGTACATTTGTACTCACGTTTGCCTATTTTATGTTTTGCAGAGAGACTTCAGTCTCACTAGTAGTTCCGCTTGGACTTTGACGTTTAGCTTGATACCTCAACTACGATCTTGTGCCCTCGGCAGGATCTGGTAGATAGTCAGGCTTCTCAGCCTTTTTCATTTATAGATGTCTGTACTCACACATGATAGCTTCCGCTTGTGCTTTGATTTGTATGCTCTGATTGTTGGGTCATGAGACCCCTGTTTGTAATATCTCGCTCCTCGGAGCCTATTGAATAGACTACTTGAGTCGTAGAGTCATTTTGTGATGCCATGTTGTATTGCACATATCGAGCATATTGTGTGTATGTTATTGAAATGCTTGGTATGTGTGGGATCTGACTATCTAGTTGTTTATCTTTAGTAGCCTCTCTTACCGGGAAATGCCTCCTAGTGTTTCCACCGAGCCATGGTAGCTTGCTACTGCTCCGGAACACTTAGGCTGGCCGGCATGTGTCCTTCTTCGTTCCTGTGTCTGTCCCTTCGGGGAAATGTCACGCGATGAATACCGGAGTCCTGTTAGCCCGCTACAGCCCGGTTCACCGGAGTCCTGCTAGCCCAGTGCTACAGCCTGGATTCACTCGCTGATGACTGACACGTTCGATGCTGGGTCATGGATGCCTGTCCCTGTAAGTTTGTGCCACTTTGGGTTTACGACTAGCCATGTCAGCCCGGGCTCCTTATCATATGGATGCTAGCGACACTGTCATATACGTGTGCCAAAAGGCGCAAACGGTCCCGGGTAAAGGTAAGGCGACACCCGTGGGAATACCGTGCGTGAGGCCGCAAAGTGATATGAAGTGTTACATGCTAGATCTATGTGGCATTGAGTCGGGGTCCTGACAGCGTTGGTATCAGAGCTTGACTGCCTATAGGATTACCAAGCCAAACTGGTCGAAGTTGAGTCTAGAAATTCTTTAGTTATATAAGGGAATTGATTGTGGGATGGAACGTAAGGCTCTTTTTACTCCTTATACCCCATGCCCTTCTGATCTGAGTCATCTTATCTTTCCTACTTGGTTAAGGAACTAGGCTTTCTCCTCTTTCTATTAGGATCACGTGTTACTATCAGTGGACTTATAAGATTGTTGGATTTAAGTCTCAGTTCAGTTCCTACTACTTCTGTATGTTAACTGTTGATCTCGAGACCTTGATATTGTGCTTCTGAGTGGTTATGCCACCATTTATGTGAATGTCTCAAATTTTTTCTGAGCATTTATAGCCGTTATGCTGTCCGAGTCATTCCAGGTTTCTAAATAGTCTGATGCATTTGCAAATCCTTTCCCTCTGGTTTCGATGTTCCTTTATGCCAGCTCAATCACACAAATCAGTGAATTGAGGTACTCCGTTACCTTGACATATATGTTGGAATAATTATCATGACCCTAGGTGTTTTAGGGAGTCACCTAGTAATCTAGCAACGTTTTGTGTTCCTAGTGTGATGATTCTGGCCTTTATTCTCAAAAGCATCCTGTGATGCCATTTAGTTAGTAGGTATTCTATTCCTGGGTTCTTAAACCCGATATTCACCCTACTTACATCATGTTGATAGTGTTGCTAGTTCCTTTAGTATATTAGTAACCTTTGCGATAGTCCTTGAAGTCCATGGTATATCCTTCTTCCAATTACCATGAACCATTCTTGGCAGGGGTTCTTCTGAACCAAAAGATGACAACAAGAGTGCTCTCGATGAGTTCTCCATTCATAAATCGTGACTCTGCCAGTTCTACCTTTCTGCATGGGTTATCCGGAAGAAATATGTTGAACTTCGTTCGACATGCTAATCCATGCATCCACAACTCAGAAAATCATATGTTCTTTTGAGTCGTCCCATCTTAGTTGTTTCTGACCCTCGCCTATCAATTGATAGTCAAGAGTATGCGTGCATTCGTTCTTCGATGCCTATTACCCTTGTGGTCCACCAAGCCATTCTATTTTAGAATGAATAGGAGAAACAAACTCCAGTACCTCATCCATATCTAGGATTGGGTCAAAGTAGTTGTATTCCGCAGATCAAATGCCAATCCAGCTTTTGGTTCTGTTCTACCTTGGAGTATTACCCCCCTTATGTCAGAATTGTCATGAGAACTGCACCAACTCTCATGAATTTTGACATAGTGATACCTCTCGCCATCCTTTTTCATTCCTCGGTTCCGTGTTGTTGTAACCGGAATGCCGACAAGTGAATCGTGGTGTGTGAAATCAATACTGCTAGCAACTCTGTTGCTTGGTAGTTAAATGGACGGTAACCTCATTCTTAGCGTATTGATTATTGAATCGTCACCCTAAGACTGATCGTGCTATCTAGTTCTTATTTCGGTGCACCCTACGATTGATGAGTTAGGATCTTGTCAAGTCCTCACTCATTTGATCATATCGTCTTGCCCTCAAAAGCGAGATTGTTCTCGAGCTTAGTAACATACCAGTGGTTCGTGATTTTCTGAATGTCTTCTCGGAAGTATCACCAGGTCGTCACCTGACCGTTATGTTGAGCCCGTGATCAAGTTGGTTTCTTATGAACCACCTTCTTTCCAAGAATCGGTGTTAGATATCCCTGAGCTAGTTGGTTAAGCTGGACAACAACTTGGAGAGTGGGAAGATAAAAGCTTGTCTGACTTAGTTCGTTCCAAAGGGATATTCTTGTGTAGTGTGTGTTGAAGAAAGATGATATCTTCATCGATTGGTCCCTGTGATCAGTTGTTGGACCTATTGTCTTATCAATCCTTTGATTTGAGTGTGGGCCATCGTCAAATCAAATCAGTACCAACGATGCTCGTAATGTTGTCTTATTCGTGGTTGATCCCTCGAGCATACACCATTACATCTTTGGTCTGACCAATGCTATCACCGTGTTCACTTAACTATGGAATTCCTTTTAAAAGGAAACCCGGATGAATTGTTGTTGAGCCCATTGACAACATCCTTATCTCCTCCATGATTTTGTTGAGCATTAAGCTAGTGTTGGAAATTTTTGAAAGCATTTGTTCATGCTAGCTCATGAAGCATATGTTTGGATGAAGGTAGTGACTTCCTTTAATTCATGTGCATCTGATGCAAGTTGCCGCCGTGGATTCGAGAAAGTCAATGTTGCTTTCTTTGGAATCATTCCAAATCAGTCATGCACACGTGCGAAGAATGCTGTGGTTTGAAGACTTGCAACCTTCAATCTATATGTATCCCTAGCACACCAAGCCACTGGTTGATTTGTTCAAGGAGAAGGAGTTCCTTCATAAGAGCTAATCCGGACTTATGTAAGGACTTCGATACCCTCGTTGATGGTTCCCCCTCCTGAACTCGGTAGTGTTTTATTATAAGACTACTATGTGGTCATGCTTGTCTGGGACAACGTGTTCACATGTTTGTAGCAGAACCAGCTCATGTTTTGGAGCTTGCTATCATAGTTCATCTCCCGAGAATCTCGCAACGTCATCTCGTCGATTTGTGTTGCAAACTTTCGTTTTCTTCCTAGACTCGATGAGTCCGGAATATCCTGACACCAACCAGATCTGAATCTCAGGCAGATATGATGGTTTGGAACATTTCCCAAGAACTATAATATTGGTCCCTCGATAACCGGTAAAGTGGATGTCGTGGCCAACACACCCAGCCGGAAGATCTATTATTGTAGTATCTTGATTGAAGAAGTTGGCCACCTCCCCATAAGGATTTCCTAGGATTTACCTCCGTAACTGTTCCTTATGGATTCTATTGCTCCCGAAGTCCGACCTTTACTTGATGTTCTAGTTATCAAACCATATCTATGAATGGGTTACACTAGCACGTCAAGGAGAACATTAGAAGCGGAGTGCTAAATGTCTCTCGGTCGATCATCCAGATTTTATTTCCTTGGCCTCGCTAAGATGAAATCTGAGAAGTGTTATCTTCCTTTGCATCTGCATCATCCATCATCATTCATCGTGGTAGCAAGTTGTGTTGCCAGGATCCTTGACACGGATATTGGTAAAACCCTGATGAATATGGAAATGCTCAAGTTCTTGAGAGCACGCACAAGCGCTACGTGTTATCATCGGCACTAACTGGGTTTGCTCTCAGTTTCCTCGGCAATGCTATGACCTATTCAAACAGTGAATTCACTCTCTATTGTTGGGTTCTTCCCCAGTTACCAGAATCATTCCTAGCATTTGCATTTTGTTCCTAGCTTGCACCGCCAATGTGCCATTCTACCATGGGTCTCTTCCATTTCCGGTGATAAGCAAATTCATCCATTACGTTGTCTTCAACAAGGTAATCCACATCATCCAAGTCCGAGTATGCCATTCTACCGACCCCCTCCAAACGATCGCTCGAGAATTGCCTTAGGCTGGTTTAAAGAGTTTCAATGATCTCTGAATCAAAAGTAATTCTTTTTGCCACTTAAGGGGATATCTCTACGAGTCACCTTCCCTAAGGTGTATCGTTGTGGTATCATGGCAACTCAACTCCTCGCTACGTTGACAACCGATTACCACCTTCTTAAGTGTGGAATTATTGTCCACCTAGTGAATCTTCGTCATCCGTTTCTTTCCACCCCTCTTGATGTGTATCTCGTGTCTCAACCCGAGAGATGGTTCTATGTCTCATTCCGTGAGTTGTTCGACCTTCAAGAAGTTCGATCCTTCTAGAGTTTCCCTTTCCCCTTCTTGTCATGATTAGCTGAAGTTCTCAGAACAAGACGACAAGACAAAGATGGTGATCGAATCAACGTTCATTCGAAGCGCAACCTGGATCGTGAAGATTATACTAGTTTGCGTTTCCCCTTCACCTTACCCTACGCTTGAATCTCGAGACAAGATTCTTGTTTAGTGGGGGTGAGTTGTCACATCCCTAGCTTCTGGTTTGCTCTGAGCTAGCTAGTCATGTGTTGCATCATGTTTAAATTTTGCCTAAAATTGAAATGGGGATGCTCAAACCCTAGCATTAAATCAATTCAACTAGGGTCAAAATAAAATCTCTTTCAATGAACCCAAAATGCCCTCTGAAAATGTTCATGATTTCTGGTAAAGGTGAAAACCTCTGCCAAAAATGATGCACATATTACTAGGCCATTCTGGATTTTTGAATTAACACATATTGTATTTGAGTTGGAGCAAATATATGTTATATATATTTTTAATGCTTCAATAATTCTGATATTTTGTGAGGGGCTCTAGAATATTACTTTCAGTCCCTGCAAAAATTATTGGAAGAAACAAAAATGGTTTAGTGCTTGAACTAAATCAAAACAGATTGAAATAAATAGAAAACAACAATTAAAATAGAAACAGAGAAGGAGGGGGTACCTGTTACTTACCTGGCCCAGCAGAGAAGCCAGCCCACCAGGCCCATGTGCCAGTCATCCTCAACCTCGTGCCAGTGGGCACGAGGGTGTGTGGCCGCAGCACGCCGGCACGCGTCCCGGCCACCTCCTGCTTGCCGCTTCCCCCTCGACGCCCTGGTGAAGCCACGACACCCCCC
>NC_041384.1:56296675-56367280 GCF_002162155.2 Triticum dicoccoides
GTAACTCCAAATTAAATAATTTATATATGAAAAATTATCAGAAAAATTCAAGGAATCCATCTGTACCATTTTCATGCATGTTAGAACAACTTATAGCTGCTGTTTAGCACAAATCAATTAAAGGGCATTTGAATAATCACATATGGAGTTTGAATTTGAATCTTGTATTCAAACCAACTTCATTTAATCTATTGCTAGTTGCATTAGCTCATAACACATTCATTTTGCCATGTCATGACCATGCATCATATTGTGCATTGCATTGATTGTGTTCCCTTCTGTGTTGCCGGTATTTGTCCCCTCTCGATAGACGTGATACCGATGATGTGATCGTTGACACTGATGAAGACTCAATGTTATCCTCAGAAGTGCCAGGCAAGCAAAACCCCCTTGTTCATTCCGATAAAATCCCACTCTCTCGCTCCTGCTCTCTTTTACTGCATTAGGACAACATCGATTCGTCTGTTACTTGCTGCGGTAGCTGAACCCCTTTATCCTTTGCATGACCTGTCATTGCCACAGTAAATAGATGAAACCCACTAGCATGAGTAGGAGTTGTTTGAGCCCTGTTGTGCCTACTCATTCATGCTTGTTTGTCATGCCTGCTACTGCTTAGAGTTGAGCCAGGTCTGATTCATCGGGGATGAATCAGAGGTGTGTGAACATGTCCTATTGTGTGTGAGCTAAGTGTGTGAACACGTTTTGGTAAAGGTAGCGGTGAGAGGCCATGTAGGAGTACATGGTGGGTTGTCTCATTGCAGCCATCCTCAGGAACTGAGTTCTGCGTTTGTGATCCATGATTCAGCTACTACCATACATTGGGCCCTGAAATATGACCCTGCTCGACTTCTTATTCACCCTCGTCCTCTGTCCAGGAGTTGCAAGTAGTTTCTGGTGTTTGTAGTAGGCTGGAGGCCGTGGACAGCGCTGACCGTAGGGGTGGGCTGTGATGCGGTAGGCACGTGGCCGGGTATACCGGGCGCCCGTTTGGTGTCACGGAACCGTGTTCACATCGTTTGGGGCTGTGAGCGAAACTCCGGCCGGATCTCCTCATGGATGGAACCCGAATAGGCGATAAACCTGGACTAGAGACTTGAGTGTTTAGGTAGGTCGTGGTCTACACCCACGTCGGCTTTCGCTTGAAGTCTGCCGAGCACATGTCGTGTGCAGATGCTAAGTGGTGGAAACATGTATGAAGAAGTACACCCCTGCAGGGTTATCATCATCTATTCGAATAGCCGTGTCCGCGGTAAAGGACTTCTGGGTTGCTTATATCAGTTCATAGACAAGTGAAAGTGGATACTTTAAAATGCGCAAGATAAGCGTGAGTGCTATGGATGGCGTTCTCGTAGGGAGACGGGAGCGGATCCATAGTGGTGTATTGATATGGTGAATATGTGGACTCGTGTGCGCCACCTCAAAAGAGTTACTTGCAGTCGTAGTTCAGGATAGCCACCGAGTCAAAGCTGGCTTGCTGCAGTCAAACTCCACCATCCCCTTTGTTGATAATGATGCATGTGTAGATAGATCTGATGTAAGTCTTGCTGGCTACATTTGTACTCACGTTTGCCTATTTTATGTTTTGCAGAGAGACTTCAGTCTCACTAGTAGTTCCGCTTGGACTTCGACGTTTAGCTTGATACCTCAGCTACGATCTTGTGCCCTCGGCAGGATCTGGTAGATAGTCAGGCTTCTCAGCCTTTTTCATTTATAGATGTCTGTACTCAGACATGATAGCTTCCGCTTGTGCTTTGATTTGTATGCTCTGATTGTTGGGTCATGAGACCCCTGTTTGTAATATCTCGCTCCTCGGAGCCTATTGAATAGACTACTTGAGTCGTAGAGTCATTTTGTGATGCCATGTTGTATTGCACATATCGAGCATATTGTGTGTATGTTATTGAAATGCTTGGTATGTGTGGGATCTGACTATCTAGTTGTTTATCTTTAGTAGCCTCTCTTACCGGGAAATGCCTCCTAGTGTTTCCACCGAGCCATGGTAGCTTGCTACTGCTCCGGAACACTTAGGCTGGCCGGCATGTGTCCTTCTTCGTTCCTGTGTCTGTCCCTTCGGGGAAATGTCACGCGATGAATACCGGAGTCCTGTTAGCCCGCTACAGCCCGGTTCACCGGAGTCCTGCTAGCCCAGTGCTACAGCCTGGATTCACTCGCTGATGACCGACACGTTCGATGCTGGGTCATGGATGCCTGTCCCTGTAAGTTTGTGCCACTTTGGGTTTACGACTAGCCATGTCAGCCCGGGCTCCTTATCATATGGATGCTAGCGACACTGTCATATACGTGTGCCAAAAGGCGCAAACGGTCCCGGGTAAAGGTAAGGCGACACCCGTGGGAATACCGTGCGTGAGGCCGCAAAGTGATATGAAGTGTTACATGCTAGATCTATGTGGCATTGAGTCGGGGTCCTGACACTGATGGTATGATGAATTCGTCGTCATCGAGGCTTGCCTCGTCTTCGGAGGGAGGCGTATAGTTATCATCCTCGACCTCTCGGTCTGCCGCTCTCTCATGAGGGCTGGCTTCTCCATCTTCCTGTGCCGAATCTTGCTAAGGTGGGTGTTCTTCGGTGTTGTCCGGGGTAGTATTATCTCCCATGCCGGAATCACCATTTTTGCTTTGGCGGGATTTAGAGCAGCGCCGCCAACGCCGGCGCTTTGGCTGTTTCTTGGGGGCGTCATCCCCCACTGTTCCATCGCCATCTCCATCTTTTGGAGTGTCCACCATATATATGTCATATGACGAGGTGGCATTCCAGCGCCCAACAGGTGCTGGTTCCTGTTCGTCTCCTACATCGTCATCCATGACGTCGATGTCTTCGGAGCTAAAGTCAAGCATGTCGGTTAGATCGTCGACAGTGGCTACAAAGTGGGTGGTGGGTGGGCTTTGAATTTCCTCATCGTCCATATTCCACCCTTGCTGACCGTAGTCTGGCCAGGGGTCTCCTGTTAAAGAGAGAGACTTAATAGAATTTAGGATGTTGCCAAATGGCGAATGTTGAAAGATGTCTGCGGCGGTGAACTTCATTATCGGCGCCCAATCGGATTCGATTGGCAGGGGCGCGGGGGGTTCAGAGTCCGGGGAGTAGTCCGGATCCTCGGAGTCACGGGTCGTGCAGAGTGCGGGGCTAGCGTTCGGCTCGATATCTTTCGGGATCGCAACCCCTGAGGTGACGTCCAACCGTTCATCCTCGATTGGCGCAATAGGCTCCGAGTTAGGGGTCGGAACCGATGCGTGTGCGGCCTCCAGGACACTGTCCGGGGGCAGAGCTAGATCATGCCCCTCGAGATAGTGCGGCGCGCTTGGCCGTGGCTCGAGCCCGTCGAAGATCAAGTCTCCGCGGATGTCAGCCATGTAGTTTAAGCTTCCAAACCTAACTTGATGGCCAGGGGCGTAGCTTTCGACCTGCTCCAGGTGGCCGAGCGAATTGGCCCACAGAGCGAAGCCGCCGGAGACGAAGATCTGTCCGGGGAGAAAAGTCTCACCCTGGACCGTATCGTTGTTGATGATCAAAGGAGCCATCAGGCCTAAAGGCGACGACACAGAGGAACTCTCAATGAAAGCACCAATGTCGGTGTCAAAACCGGCGGATCTCGGGTAGGGGGTCCCGAACCATGCGTCTAGGCCGGATGGTAACAGGAGGCAGGGAACACTTTGTTTTACCCAGGTTCGGGCCCTCTCGATGGAGGTAATACCCTACTCCTGCTTGATTAATATTGATGATATGGGTAGTACAAGAGTAGATCTACCACGAGATCAAGGAGGCTAAACCCTAGAAGCTAGCCTATGGTATGATTGTTGTGTATGGAGTTTATTGCCTACGGACTACAACCCTCCGGTTTATATAGACACCGGATAGGGTTAGGGTTACATAAAGTCGGTTACAATGGTAGGAGATCTTGAATATCCGCATCGCCAAGCTTGCCTTCTACGCCAAGGAAAGTCCCATCCAGACACGAGACGAAGTCTTCAATCTTGTATCTTCATAGTCCAGGAGTCCGGCTGAAGGTATAGTCCGGCTACCCGAACACCCCCTAATCCAGGACTCCCTAAGCTGGTATAATCAATACACATGCACCACTGCTTATTCTTCTTTAGCATGAGGACTGGGTTGGCCAACCATTCAGGAAAGAACACCTCCAAGATGAAGCCGGTCGCTAGAAGCCAGGCTATCTCTTCTCTGACAACTCTTCTCTTTTCCTCTGACAGGCGGCGCAAGGGCTGCCTCACTGGTTTGGCTTCAGGTCGGACATGTAGCTTGTGCTCGCAAAATCGGTCGGAACACCCCGCATGTCCTTGGGAGACCATGCAAAGATGTCCCGATTCTCATGGAGGACATCGACGAGCTCGCTTTCCTATTTGCTGTCAAGGTTCGCACCTATGAAATCGTGCCTCTCTGGGTGCTCTGGATCTAAGGGTATCTTATTTCTTTCTTTGGCCCGCTTGAACGAGCCCTCAGCTTCCGACTCCTTGGGGTTGGGAGACATTTCCGGCTGCTTGCCTGCCATGGCTATGCTACCTCTTTTAGCACTGCATTGGTTTTCCCCGAAGAGGAAGGGATGATGCAGCAAAGTAGCGTAAGTATTTCCCTCAGTTTTTGAGAACCAAGGTATCAATCCAGTAGGAGGCTACGCGTGAGTCCCTCGCACCTTCACAAAACAAATAAATCCTCGCAACCAACGCAAATAGGGGTTGTCAATCCCTATAGGGCCACTTACGAGAGTGAGATCTGATAAATATGATAAGATAATATTTTTGGTATTTTTATGATAAATATGCAAAGTAAAATAAAGGCAAGGTAAATGGCAAAGTAAATAACTAACTAGTAGGAGATTGATATGATAAAGATAGACCCGGGGGCCATAGGTTTCACTAGTGGCTTCTCTCGAGAGCATAAGTATTCTACGGTGGGTGAACAAATTACTGTTGAGCAGTTGACAGAACTGAGCATAGTTATGAGAATATCTAGGTATGATCATGTATATAGGCATCACTTCCGAGACAAGTAGACCGACTCTTGCTTGCATCTACTACTATTACTCCACTGATCGACCGCTATCCAGCATGCATCTAGAGTATTAAGTTAAAAACAGAGTAACGCCTTAAGCAAGATGACATGATGTAGAGGGATAGACTCATGCAATATGAAGAAAACCCCATCTTGTTATCCTCGATGGCAACAATGCAATACGTGCTTTGCTTCCCTTACTGTCACTGGGAAAGGACACCGCAAGATTGAACCCAAAGCTAAGCACTTCTCCCATTGCAAGAAAGATCAATCTAGTAGGCCAAACCAAACTGATAATTCGAAGAGACTTGCAAAGATAACCAATCATAGATAAAAGAATTCAGAGAAGATTCAAATATTATTCATAGATAGACTTGATCATAAACCCACAATTCATCGGTCTCAACAAACACACCGCAAAAAGAAGATTACATCGGATAGATCTCCACAAGAGAGGGGGAGAACATTGTATTGAGATCCAAAAAGAGATAAGAACCATCTAGCTACTAACTATGGACCCGTAGGTCTGAAGTAAACTACTCACACTTCATCAGAGAGGCTATGGTGTTGATGTAGAAGCCCTCCATGATCAATGCCCCCTCCAGCGGAGCTCCAGAACAGGCCCCAAGATCGGATCTTGTGGATACAGAAAGTTGCGGCGGTGGAATTAGGGTTTTGGCTCCGTATCTGATCGTTTGGGGGTACGCGGGTATATATAGGAGGAAGAAGTACGTCGGTGGAGCAACAGGGGGCGCGCCCCCTACCTCGTGGCCTCCTGTTACGTGCCTTGACGTAGGGTCCAAGTCTCCTGAGTTGTATTCGGTGAGAAAATCATGTTCCCGAAGGTTTCATTCTATTTGGACTCCGTTTGATATTCCTTTTCTTCGAAACCCTAAAACAGGCAAAAACAGCAATTCTGGGCTGGGCCTCCGGTTAATAGGTTAGTCCCAAAAATAATATAAAAGTGGATAATAAAGCCCAATAATGTCCAAAATAGTAAATAATATAGCATGGAGCAATCAAAAATTATAGATACATTGGAGACGTATCAAGCATCCCCAAGCTTAATTCCTGCTCGTCCTCGAGTAGGTAAATGATAAAAACAGAATTTTTGATGCGGAATGCTACTTGGCATAATTTTAATATAATTCTTCTTAATTGTGGTATGAATATTAAGATCCGAAAGATTCAAGACAAAAGTTCATATTGACATAGAAAATAATAATACTTCAAGCATACTAACAAAGCAATTATGTCTTCTCAAAATAACATGGCTAAAGAAAGTTATCCCTACAAAATCATATAGTCTGGCTATGCTCTATCTTCACCACACAAAATATTTAAATCATACACAACCCCGATGAAAAGCCAAGCAATTGTTTCATACTTTTAACATTCTCAAAACTTTTTCAATCTTCACGCAATACATGAGCGTGAGCCATGGATATAGCATTATAGGTGGAATAGAGTGGTGGTTGTGGAGAAGACAAAAAGGAAGAAGATAGTCTCACATCAACTAGGCGTATCAATGGGCTATGGAGATGCCCATCAATAGATATCAATGTGAGTGAGTAGGGATTGCCATGCAACGGATGCACTAGAGCTATAAGTATATGAAAGCTCAAAAAGAAACTAAGTGGGTGTGCATCGAACTTGCTTGCTCATGAAGACCTAGGGAAATTTGAGGAAGCCCATCATTGGAATATACAAGCCAAGTTCTATAATTAAAGATTCCCACTAGTATATGAAAGTGGTAACATGAGAGACTCTCTACTATGAAGATCATGGTGCTACTTTGAAGCACAAGTGTGGTAAAAGGATAGTAACATTGTCCCTTCTCTCTTTTTCTCTCATTTTTTCTTTGGGCCTTTTCTCTTTTTTATGGCCTCTTTTATTTATTTTTCGTCCGGAGTCTCATCCCGACTTGTGGGGGAATCATAGTCTCCATCATCCTTTCCTCACTTGGGACAATGCTCTAATAATGATGATCATCACACTTTTATTTTTCTTACAACTCAACAATTACAACTCTATACTTAGAACAAAATAGGACTCTATATGAATGCCTCCGGCGGTGTACCGGGATATGCAATGATGCATGAGTGAAAAGTATGAAAGAATTATGAACGGTGTCTTTGCCACAAATACTATGTCAACTACATAATCATGCTAAGCAATATGACAATGATGGAGTGTGTCATAAATGAAACGGTGGAAAGTTACATGGCAATATATCTCGGAATGGCTATGGAAATGCCATAATAGGTAGGTATGGTGGCTGTTTTGAGGAAGGTATACGGTAGGTGTATGATACCGGCGAAAGGTGCGCGGTATTAGAGAAGCTAGCAAAGGTGGAAGGGTGAGAGTGCGTATAATCCATGGACTCAACATTAGTCATAAAGAACTCATATACTTATTGCAAAAATGTACAAGTTATCAAAGCAAAGTATTACATGCATGCTCCTAGGGGGATAGATTGGTAGGAAAAGACCATCGCTCGTCCCCGACCGCCACTCATAAGGAAGACAATCAATAAATAAATCATGCTCCGACTTCATCACATAACGGTTCACCATACGTGCATGCTACGGGAATCACAAGCTTCAACACAAGTATTTATCAAATTCACAACTACTCAACTAGCATGACTTTAATATCACCATCTCCATATCTCAAAACAGTTATCAAGTATCAAACTTATCATAGTATCCAACACACTCATAAGAGAGTTTTATTATTAATCTTGCATACCAAGCACATTAGGATTTTAAGCAAATTACCATGCTATTAAGACTTTCAAAATAATCTAAGTGAAGCATGAGAGATCAATAGTTTCTATAAAACAAATCCACCACCGTGCTCTAAAAGATATAAGTGAAGCACTAGAGCAAGATTATATAACTCAAAAGATATAAGCGAAGCACATAGAGTATTCTAACAAATTTCAAATCGTATATGGCTCTCTCAAAAGGTGTGTACAGAAAGTATGATTGTGGTAAACTAACAAGCAAAGACTCAAATAATGAAAGACGCTCCAAGCAAAACACATATCATGTGGTAAATAAAAATATAGCTCCAAGTAAACTTACCGATAGAAGTAGACGAAAGAGGGGATGCCTTCCGGGGCATCCCCAAGCTTTGTCTTTTAGGTGTCCTTAGATTATCTTGGGGGTGCCATGGGCATCCCCAAGCTTAGGCTCTTGCCACTCTTGTTCCATAATCCATCAAATCTTTACCCAAAACTTGAAAACTTCACAACACAAAACTTAAAGTAGAAAATCTCGTGAGCTCCGTTAGCGAAAGAAAACAAAAGACCACTTCAAGGTACTGTAATGAACTCATTCTTTATTTATATGGGTGTTATAACTAATTTATTCAAACTTCTCTATGGTTTATAAACTATTTTACTAGCCATAGATTCATCAAAATAAGCAAACAACACACGAAAAACAGAATCTGTCAAAAACAGAACAGTCTGTAGTAATCTGTAGCTAGCGCAAGATCTGGAACCCCAAAAATTCTAAAATAAATTTATGGACGTGAGGAATTTATATATTAATCATCTTCAAAAAGAATTAACTAAATTGCACTTACCAAATAAAAATGACAGCAGTTCTCGTGAGCGCTAAAGTTTTTGTTTTTTACAGCAAGTTCAACAAGACTTTCCTCAAGTCTTCCCAACGGTTCTACTTGGCACAAACACTAATTAAACACAACCAAAACAGAGGCTAGATAATTTATTTATTACTAAAAAGGAGCAAAAGGCAATGAATAAAATAAAATTGGGTTTCCTCCCAACAAGCGCTATCGTTTAACGCCCCTAGCTAGGCATAACAAGCAAGAATGGTTCTAGGTATTGCCATAATAGTAAGATAGATTATTAAAAATAATTTCATATTCTCTACGTTCAGCAGCAAGTTTTATTTGAGGCAAGCAAAAGTAATCAAAAGGGCTAAATTTATTGGGACCAAAGTCTCCAAGATCAACCTTGGGAGGTATAGGTTCCTCCTTCGGTCCTTCATATTGCACAACCAATTCATCATTATAAGCATTCTTTTGACAGAACTTTGTGAGCCTATATTCAAGAGAATATCCCAATTCATTATTTCGAATAGCCAAATCATCATTAAGTTCAGAAATTCTATCAACTAAAACATTGGTAGGCACGCTTTTTTAAGATTTTCATTGAAAGCAACATAGTCTAGAGATTGAAAACACATTATTTCTTGATCAAAGAGGATGGCCTCTATGGGAGGACGGCACACGTCCACCCTATAATGCACAAAGATTTCTTTGGCCTCTTTTATTATGAATCGAAACTCATGAGCCAAAAAGATAGTAACAGCACGCTTAACAGAAGAGTGCTCAATATTAGAAAATTCTTGGAAAATCCTTTGTATGGAAGCATGCATGTGCATGAATTGCCTTTCAAGTTCAACTACAAGCATGGCAATAGCGTCCGCAAGACTACTAGTTCTATGAAGGATAGAATTACCCATAGAAGGTAAAGCACCGACACAAGTAAAGAAATCTTGAATAACTCCTTTTCCAATAATATTACCACTACCAACACAGAATCTTTTTATATGTGAGATAGTGGGTTCTTTAGTAGGAGCATCAAAATTATTATCAACAATAGTTTCCCCAATTTCAGACATAGAGGCAGAAGATAAAGGACTAGCCATAATGACAAGCAAACTAACTAACACACAAGCAAGCAAAAAGCAAACGGGAAAAAAGAGGCAAATAGAGGGAGGATAGAGAGAGAGAGAGGGCGAATAAAACGGAAAGGGTGAAGTGGGGGGAGAGGAAAATGAGAGGCAAAGGGCAAATAATGTAATGCGGGAGATAAGGGTATGTGATGGGTACTTGGTATGTCGACTTTTGCATAGACCTCCCCGGCAGCGGCGCCAGAAATCCTTCTTGCTACCTCTTTTAGCATTGCGTTGGTTTTCCCCGAAGAGGAAGGGATGATGCAACAAAGTAGCATAAGTATTTCCCTCAGTTTTTGAGATCCAAGGTATCAATCCAGTAGGAGGCTAAGCGCGAGTCCCTCGCACCTACACAAAACAAATAAATCCTCGCAACCAACACAAATAGGGGTTGTCAATCCCTATAGGGCCACTTACGAGAGTGAGATCTGATATATATGATAAGATAATATTTTTGGTATTTTTATGATAAAGATGCAAAGTAAAATAAAGGCAAAGTAAATAGCAAAGTAAATAACTAAGTAGTAGGAGATTGATATGATAAAGATAGACCCGGGGGCCATAGGTTTCACTAGTGGCTTCTCTCGAGAGCATAAGTATTCTACAGTGGGTGAACAAATTACTGTTGAGAAATTGACAGAATTGAGCATAGTTATGAGAATATCTAGGTATGATCATGTATATAGGCATCACGTCCGAGACAAGTAGACCGACTCCTGCCTGCATCTACTACTATTACTCCACTCATCTACCGCTATCCAGCATGCATCTAGAGTATTAAGTTAAAAACAGAGTAACGCCTTAAGCAAGATGACATGATGTAGAGGGATGGACTCATGCAATATGAAGAAAACCCCATCTTCTTATCCTTGATGGCAACAATACAATACTTGCCTTGCTGCCCTTACTATCACCGGGAAAGGACACCGCAAGATTGAACCCAAAGCTAAGCACTTCTCCCATTGCAAGAAAGATCAATCTAGTAGGCCAAACCAAACTGATAATTCGAAGAGACTTGCAAAGATAACCAATCATACATAAAAGAATTCAGAGAAGATTCAAATATTATTCATAGATAGACTTGATCATAAACCCACAATTCATCGATCTCAACAAACACACCGCAAAAAGAAGATTACATCAATAGATCTCCACAAGAGGGGGAGAACATTGTATTGAGATCCAAAAAAAGAGAAGAAGCCATCTAGCTACTAACTATGGACCCGTAGGTCTGAAGTAAACTACTCACACTTCATCGGAGAGGCTATGGTGTTGATGTAGAAGCCCTTCGTGATCGATGCCCCCTCCGACGAAGCTCCGGAACAGGCCCCAAGATGGGATCTCGTGTATACAGAAAGTTGCGGCGATGGAATTAGGGTTTTGGCTCCGTATCCGATCGTTCGTGGGTACGTGGGTATATATAGGAGGAAGAAGTACGTCGGTGGAGCAACAGGGGGCCCACGAGGGTGGGGGGCACGCCTGGTAGGGTAGGGGGCGCCCCCTACCTCGTGGCCTCCTGTTACTTGCCTTGACGTAGGGTCCAAGTCTCCTAAGTTGTATTCGGTGAGAAAATCACGTTCCCGAAGGTTTCATTCTGTTTGGACTCCGTCTGATATTCCTTTTCTTCAAAACCCTAAAACAGGCAAAAAACAGCAATTCTGGGCTGGGCCTTCGGTTAATAGGTTAGTCCCAAAAATAATATAAAAGTGGATAATAAAGCCCAATAATGTCCAAAATAGTAAATAATATAGCATGGAGCAATCAAAAATTATAGATACGTTGGAGACGTATCAGGCTACAACCCGGTCAAGGAGTCGCTTCTCAGCCGCGATCATGAGGGACTCGGCTAGCCGGCTGCTGTCTGCCACGCAGGTGGATGACTTCTTGTAGTCCCCAGTTATGGTTAGGATTCCCTTGGTGCTTGGCATCTTCATCTTGAGGTAGGCATAGTGGGGGACCGCCATGAATTTGGCCAGAGCAGGCCCGGCCAAGTAGTGCATGATAAGGGATCTCAAGGTCCACCACCTCAAACCAGACCAATTCTCGACGAAAGTGTTCCTTGTCTCCGAAGAGGACGTCAATTAGAGTCTTGCCAATTGGTGAGTAGGAAGGTAATAGATAGTTTTGTGATAAGGTAATTTGTAACGAGCAACAAGTAACAAAAGTAAATAAAGTGCAGCAAGGTGGCCCAATCCTTTTTGTAGCAAAGGACAAGCCTAGACAAACTCTTATATAGAGAAAAGCGCTCCCGAGGACACATTGGAATTATCGTCAAGCTAGTATTCATCACGTTCATATGATTTGCGTTCGGTACTTTGATAATTTGGTATGTGGGTGGACCGGTGCTTGGGTACTGTCCTTACTTGAACAAGCATCCCACTTATGATTAACCTCTATTGCAAGCATCCGCAACTACAATAAAAGTATTAAGGTAAACCTAACCATATCATGAAACATATGGATCCAAATCAGCCCCTTACGAAGCAACGCATAAACTAGGGTTTAGGCTTCTTTCACTCTAGCAACCCATCATCTACTTATTACTTCCCAATGCCTTCCTCTGGTCCCAAATAATGGTGAAGTGTCATGTAGTCGACGTTCACATAACACCACTAGAGGAGAGACAACATACATCTCAGCAAAATATCGAACGAATACCAAATTCACATGACTACTAATAGCAAGACTTCTCCCATGTCCTCAGGAACAAACGTAACTACTCACAAAGCATATTCATGTTCATAATCAGTGGGGTATTAATATGCATATAGGATCTAAACATATGACCTTCCACAAAATAAACCAACTAGCATCAACTACAAGGAGTAATCAACACTACTAGCAACCTACAGGTGCCAATCCCAGACTTAGAGACAAGAATTGGATACAAGAGATGACCTAGGGTTTGAGAGGAGATGGTGCTAGTGAAGATGTTGATGGAGATTGCCCCCTCCCGATGAGAGGAGCATTGGTGATGACGATGGTGATGACTTCCCCCTCCCGGAGGGAAGTTTCCCTGGCAGAACAACTCTGCCAGAGCCCTAGATTGGTTCAGCCAAGGTTCCGCCTCGTGGCGGTGGAGTCTCGTCCTAAAAGCTTGCTTATGATTTTTTTATCAACGAAAGACTCCATATAGCAGAAGATGGGCATTAGAGGGCCACCAGGGGGCCCACGAGGTAGGGGCGCGCCCACGGGGGTAGGGCGCGCCCCCACCCTCGTGGCTGGTGAGTGGCCCCCTCTGGTACTTCTTGCGCTCAGTATTTTTTATATATTCCGAAAATAACTTCCGTGAAGTTTCAGGACTTTTGGAGCTGTGCAGAATAGGTCTCTAATATTTGCTCCTTTTCCAGCCCAGAGTCCCAGCTGCCGGCATTCTCCCTCTTTATGTAAACCTTGTAAAATAAGAGAGAATAGGCATAAGTATTGTGACATAATGTGTAATAACAGCCCATAGTGCAATAAATATCGATATAAAAGCATGATGCAAAATGACGTATCAACTAGCACGACACAACACATAAGAAGGGTTAAAGTCGCCGACTTTGTTGGGAAGGGAAGCGTTGCCCTTCTTGGCATCACTACCCCTCATGGTGTTCTTCTCCTTCTCCTTATGAGCACCCTCTCCCTCCTTCAAAAAGGTTTGCTTGAGAGGAGGAGGTCGTTTGGCCTTGTCATTCTTCTTCTTGTTCTTGGACTTGGGCACGTACCCAATCCCTTCTTTGGCCACAACTTCCTTTTGGTTGCTCAAAAGGTTGTTGAGGTTCTTCTCGCCTTGTATGCAAGACACAAGACCTTTCTCAAGTTGCACCTTCAACTTTGCGTTCTCCTCAACAAGATGCACATGCTCACAACATGGGTTAGTAGCATTTGCGTTATCAATTAACATCATACGAGGAAAAGTGGCTTTCTCCTTGGTTAGCTTTACTTGAAGTTGATCATGAGACTCTTTGAGGCTAGCATGAGCACCCTTCAAGACCTTGTGAGCCTTGTCAAGTAGGTCAAACTCCTCTTTGAGTCTAGCAAGATCAACCCCAAGCTTGGCCTTTTCGGAGTTTAGCACACGAGAGACAACAAGAGCATGATCAAAATCTTTCTTTAACTTAGCGTGATCAACGTTGTGTGACTCCTCAAGAACTAAACGAAGACCACGCTCTTCCTCAAGAGCATTAGAAAGATCTGAAATCTCATCGGCATAGTCATGACTATGCCCCTCCATCTTGGAGATAGTATCTTCGTGAGCCTCGATCATGACATTGGCTTCACCAAGTTGTTCCAAGAGAGCAATGAAATGCTTCTTAGATTTACCCTTTGAGTTTACCCATAAAGGACTCAAACTAATTTTCCTCCACATTAGATCCCTCATATTCATCAATGCAATCCATCAAGGAAGGATTATTAATGATGGTAGTTATGATGTTGGGGGTTACCTTGTTGGTGGCTTTAGCCATGAGGCACTTGGCGGTGATTCTCATTGGGTGAGTCAAAGAGAGACACTTGTGGAGTTGTTGCAATGGAAACGGAGGCCATTGCAACCGACTCACCATCTTCATAATCATCATGATCCTCATGGTACTCTTCTTGAACCACCAATGCCTTGTGAGTAGTCTTCTTGGTGAAGTTGCTTTTGTTTGGGAAAGACTTGGCTTTGTCCTTTCGGATGAGCTTGCCACCATTGTCTTCCCTCTTCTCATACGGGCACTCCGCAACAAAATGGCTCACATTGCCACAATTATAGCAAGTCATCACACGTTGCTTGCTCTTCGTGCCACTTGAGTTGTTCTTGTCGAAGTTTGGCCTTGAGTTTTTCTTGCTCCAAAATTGCCTTGAAGCAAGTGCCATGTGTTCATGATAGGAACTGTTTGTATCTTCGGGGTTGCTTTCCTCTTCTTCTTCCTCTTCTTCTTCTTCAACACAAACGTTGGCCTTCAATTCAAGGTTGGGCTTCTTTGCCCTTTGAGAGAGAAGCACCGCATTGTCGGCAGTCTTGTCCAAGATGCTCATAGCCACAAACTCATCCAACACTTCACTTGAGGACAAGGTGTGGAAGTCCGGCCTTTGACAAATGACGGAGGACATGGCCTTGTGGTAAGGCATCATTGCCTTGAGGAATTTGCGTTTGATCCAATTGTCATCCGTGTCCTTGCTCCCATGATCTCGGAGTGAAACCACGAGTTTGGTTACTCTTTGATAAAGCTCATGAGGTTCTTCATCTTCCTTCATTGCAAACTCATCGGCTTCATCTTGCACCACTTCATAGTTGGAGCATTGAATGCTTGCACTTCCCCGGTAGAGAGAAACAACTTGGTGCCATGCATCTTTGGCTATGGCATAGGGACGGAGGTGAGGAAGATCTTCGGGTGGAATTGCATCTTGGATGATGAAGAGAGCATTCTCATTGAATTGATTATCCGCGAATTCTCTTGGAGTGAAGTTGCTTCGGTCATGTGGATAGAAACCTTCATCAATGATTCTCCAAAGATTAGTATTCACATGATTTAAATGACGCTTAAACCGATATACCCAAGAATCAAAGTCCTCATTTTCTCACAATCTTAGGGGGAGGACTGGCATGATTAAAATGAGTGGAAGGAATCGGTCCACCATAAACAAGTGGAGGTTCCACATGGGCAAAGATGCTGGTGCCATTTTTACCACTAGAAGAAGGAGCCTTTTCACTAGTAGCTTCGCCCTTGTCGGAGTTAGCATCCGTCACCTTGTTAGTGGGATCACCCACTTTCAACAGTGCGGTGGACAGTTTAAGCCCTTCAATGAATTTAGTAAACATGATTTCAACCTCAGTCATCATGGAGGTTTTCAATGTATCCAAGGCCACATTGAATTCCTCACGAGAGACCAAGGTTCCCCCATCACCCATAGAAGAGATCGGATTCACACCGGAGTGCTCCTCCACACCGTCTATGGTGTCAACCATAATCTTTGGACGGCAAAGTCCTTAGAAAGAGATGAGGCTCTGATACCAATTGAAAGGATCGATATGGTTGACTAGAGGGGGGGTGAATAGGCAACTAACAATTTTTAGCTTTTCTTTGCCAATTTAAACTTTGCATCAAAGTAGGTTGTCTAGATGTGCAACCAAGTGAGCAACCTATATGATGTGACAACAACAAGCACACAAGCAAGCAATGGAAATAATACAAATAAGCTTGCTCAAGTGAAGGTACGAGAAAACCAAGAGTGGAGCCGATGAAGATGAGGATGTGTTACCGAACTTCCTTCCTTTTGAGGGGAAGTACGTCTCCGTTGGAGTGGTGTGGAGGCACAATGCTCCACAAGAAGACACTAGGGCCACTGTATTCTCCTCACGTCCTCAGACAATGAGAGATGTCGTGATTCCACTATTGGTGCCCTTGGAGGCGGCGACCGGACCTTTACAAACAAGGTTGGGGCAATCTCCACAACTTAATCGGAGGCTCCCAACAACACCACGAAGCTTCCCACAATGGAATATGGCTCCGCGGTGACCTTAACCGTCTAGGGTGCTCAAACACCCAAGAGTAACAAGATCCGCTAGGGATTAGTGGGGGGGAATCAAATTTCTCTTGGTGGAAGTGTAGATCAGGGCCTTCTCAACCAATCCCGAGCAAATCAACAAGTTTGATTGGCTAGGGAGACAGATCGGGAGAAAATGGAGCTTGGAGCATTAATGGAGCTTTGGGGGAAGAGGTAAGTCAACAATGAAGAAGAGGACCCCCTGATACGTCTCCAACGTATCTACTTTTCCAAACACTTTTGCCCTTGTTTTGTACTCTAACTTGTATGATTTGAATGGAACTAACCCGGACTGACACTGTTTTCAGCAGAATTGCCATGATGTTGTTTTATGTGCAGAAAACAAAAATTCTTGGAATGACCTGAAACTCCACGGAATATCTTACAATAAATAATAAAAAATCCTCACCAAAGATGAAGACCAGGGGGCCCACACCCTTGCCACGAGGGTGGGGGGTGCCCCCCCTAGGGCGCGCCCCCTACCTCGTGGGCCCCCTGGAGACCTCCCGACTCCAACTCCAACTCTATATAACTACTTTCGGGAAGAAAAAATAGGAGAGAAGAAATCATCTCGTTTTATGATACGGAGCCGCCGCCAAGCCCTAAAACCTCTCGGGAGGGCTGATCTGGAGTCCGTTCGGGGCTCCGGAGAGGTGGATTCGTCGCCGTCGTCATCATCAACCATCCTCCATCACCAATGATGCTCACCACCGTGCGTGAGTAATTCCATCGTAGGCTTGCTGGACGGTGATGGGTTGGATGAGATTTATCATGTAATCGAGTTAGTTTTTGTTAGGGTTTGATCCCTAGTATCCACTATGTTCTGAGATTGATGTTGCTATGACTTTGCTATGCTTAATGCTTGTCACTAGGGCCCGAGTGCCATGATTTCAGATTTGAACCTATTATGTTTTCATCAATATATGAGAGTTCTAGATCCTATCTTGCAAGTCTATAGTCACCTATTATGTGTTATGATCCGTTAACCCCGAAGTGACAATAATCGGGATACTTATCGATGATGATAATAGTTTGAGGAGTTCATGTTTTCACTATGTGCTAATGCTTTGTTCTGGTTCTCTATTAAAAGGAGGCCTTAATATCCCTTAGTTTCCATTAGGACCCCGCTGCCATGGGAGGGTAGGACAAAAGATGTCATGTAAGTTCTTTTCCATAAGCACGTATGACTATATTCGGAATACATGCCTACATTACATTGACGAATTGGAGCTAGTTCTGTGTCACCCTATGTTATGACTGTTACATGATGAACCACATCCGGCATATTATCCATCATTGATCCAATGCCTACGAGCTTTCCATATACTGGTTTACGCTTATTTACTTTTGCGTTGCTATTGTTACAATCACTACAAAATACCAAAAACATTACTTTGCTTTAGTTACTCTTTTGTTACCGTTACCATCATTATCATATTACTTTGCTACTAAACACTTTGCTGCAGATACTAAGTTTCCAGGTGTGGTTGAATTGACAACTCAGCTGCTAATACTTGAGAATATTCTTTGGCTCCCCTTGTGTCGAATCTATAAATTTGGGTTGAATACTCTACCCTCGAAAGCTGTTGCGGTCCCCTATACTTGTGGGTTATCAAGACTAATTTCTGGCGCCATTGTCGGGGAGCATAGCTCTATTCTTTGAGTCACTTGGGATTTATATCTGCTGGACACTATGAAGAACTTGAAAGACACTAAGACAACAATTTATCCCTCAACTACGAGGGGAGGTAAGGAACTGCCATCTAGCTCTGCACTTTATTCACCTTCTATTATGAGTAAGCTTGCGACACCTAAACATGCTTCTGCTATTCGTTCTGATATGTCGCATGTTATTGATGATGCTACTTCTGCTATACATGATACTTATGATGAAACTTCTTCTATGCTTGATACTACTGTGCCACTTGGTGATTTTCTCGAGGAACGACTTGCTAGGGCTAGAGAGATTGAAAATATTGAATTTGATTATGAAGATGAAAGTGATGATGAAGAATCACTTGTTATTCCTGAGGGTTATTTATTTGATCAAGAAGCTTCTTTAGCTATTTTAGCTTGCAAAGATAGATATGAACTCAAAAGGTTATTAGCTAAATGGAATAAGCAATCTCTAAATGCTAGGATGAGATCTGACCTTGCCTTTGCTACTTCACCTATCTGTGTTGCTGATAAGGATTATGAATTCTCTGTTGATCCTGATATAATTACTTTGGTTGAATCTGATCCTTTTCATGGCTATGAATCTGAAACTGCTGTGGCACATCTTACTAAATTAAATGATATAGCTACCCTGTTCACTAATGATGAGAGATCTCGCTACTTTTATATCCTTAAAATATTTCCGTTCTCATTAAAGGGTGATGCTAAGATATGGTTTAATTCTCTTGATCCTGGTTGTGTGCGTAGTCCCCAAGATATGATCTATTACTTCTCTGCTAAATATTTCCCTGTTCATAAGAAACAAGCTGCTTTAAAGGAAATATACAACTTTGTGCAAATTAAAGAAGCGAGTCTCCCACAAGCTTGGGGGAGGCTTCTCAAGTTACTTAATGCTTTGCCTGATCATCCTCTTAAGAAAAATGAAATACTTGATATCTTTTATAATGGACTAACCGATGCTTCCAGAGATTACCTGGATAGTTGTGCTGGTTCTCTTTTCAGGGAAATAACACCGAATGAAGCTGAAATCTTATTGAATAATATGTTAACAAATGAAAATAATTGGGCACCTCCTGAGCCAGCTCCGGAGCCAACTCCTGCTCCAATTAATGATCCTATTCCTAAAACAACTCTAAAGAAGAGAGGTGTTCTATTTCTCAGCCCTGAAGACATGCAAGAGGCAAAGAAATCTATGAAAGAAAAAGGTATTAAAGCTGAAGATGTTAAGAATTTACCTCCTATTGAAGAAATACATGGTCTTAATTTACCGCCTGCCGAAGAAACATATGATCTTAATCCTTTATTTATTGAAGAACCTCTAGACCTCGATAACCCGACATAGGTAGTAAAGGTAAATTCTCTCTATAGATATGATAAAGTTGTAATCCCATTTACTAAAATTGCTAGCCCATGCTTAGATGAGTTTGATAATTTTATGTTTAAGCAAGAAGACTTTAATGCTTATTTGGTAGACAATTAAAATACAATTCAAATATGCTTGGACACTTCGGTGATTATATGGCTAATGTCAAAGGTGAACTTAAACTTATTAGTAAACATGCTTCTATGGTTACCACTCAAGTAGAACAAGTACTTAAAGCTCAAAAGGAATTGCTCAATGAGATGAATAGTAAGAAAAATGATTATGCTATTAAAGTGGCTACTAGAACTGGTAGAATGACTCAGGAACCTTTGTATCCTGAAGGCCACCCTAAGTGAATTGAGCAAGATTCTCAGAGAAATAAAATTGATGCACCTAGTTCTTCTAAAATGAAGAAAAAGAAAAATGATAGAACTGTGCAAACTTCTAGTGAACCTATTGCTGAACCACCTGATAATCCAAATGCTATCTCTATGTCTGATGCTGAAACACAATCTGGCAATGAACATGAACCTAATAAAAATGTTAATGATGATGTTCATAATGATGCCCAACCTAGTAATGAGAATGATGTAGAAATTGAACCTACTGTTGATCTTGATAACCCACAATCAAAGAATCAACGTTATGATAAGAAAGACTTTGTTGCTAGGAAACATTGTAAAGAAAGAGAACCTTGGGTTCAGAAACCCATGCCTTTTCCTCCCAAACCATCCAAGAAAAGGGATGATGAGGATTTTGAGCGCTTTGCTGAAATGATTAGACCTATCTTTTTGCGTATGCGATTGACTGATATGCTCAAAACCAATCTGAGGGAGTCCTGGATTAGGGGGTATCCGGACATCTGGATTATATCCTTTGGCCGGACTGTTGGACCATGAAGATACAAGATTGAAGACTTCGTCCCGTGTCCGGATGGGACTCTACTTGGCATGGAAGGCAAGCTAGGCAATACAGATATGTATATCTCCTCCTTTGAAACCGACCTTGTGTAACCCTAGCCCCTTCCGGTGTCTATATAAACTGGAGGGTTTTAGTCCGTAGGACGACATACAATCATACCATAGGCTAGCTTCTAGGGTTTAGCCTCTCTAATCTCGTGGTAGATCAACTCTTGTACTACTCATATTATCAAGAATAAATCAAGCAGGACGTAGGGTTTTACCTCCATCAAGAGGGCCCGAACCTGGGTAAAACATCGTGTCCCCTGTCTCTTGTTACCATCCGCCTTAGATGCACAGTTTGGGACCCCCTACCCGAGATCCGCCGGTTTTGACACCGACATTGGTGCTTTCATTGAGAGTTCCTCTATGCCATCGCCGTAAGGAAGGATGCCTCATCTCGTTGTTAAAAACAACATTACCGCCGGGGGAGCCCTGGCTGTCGGCCAAACTCTCCGGCTAGGCAGTTTCATCATGACCGCCTATTCGGCTGCTGCACCGACGATGACTTCTCGGGTCATCGAAAATAGCCTCCACGTCGGCTCAGAATTCGCCGAGCAGATGGATCCAATGGAGCTCTCTTCCCTAAACGAGCTCTTGGATCGCATCGCCGCCTTGGGAGTCGCTACGGACTATGATCGGATTGGGCTTAAACCCAATCAAAGGGAGATTAACTCTCCACCGGTCACCCATCATGTTGTGGTGGTGGAGGAACAATGCGGCGATTCTTCCTCTATCTTGAGGACTAACTATGTCCGGATTCCTGAGCTCTCCGAGCCGGATACCCGTTTATGGGAGGACATCACCCAAGCCCTGAACCTAGAGTCAGGCAGCGGGCCAGACTCATCGGGCAACATCCCGGAATCCAAACTTCCAAGATCGGAAACTCCTCGGCCCCTGGGTCTCAGATCGGGTAGGGTTTCAGACTCATACCCACCCACCCACCCAGACATAAACGATCTTTCCCACATCAGGTAAGAGCCCCATGAAATAGTACATCATTATTGGGCCAGATTCCTCCTTGTGATGAACAAGGTTAAGGACTGCCGCTAGGAAGACGCAGTCTCACTTTTCTGCAATAACTGCATGGACAAGGGAATCCTTAACGCCATAAGTCGCCGTGACATATCACGCTTCACCGACTTGGCGTCCATAGTACGAAAGTACTATGCGATGGAAACTGCCTGGAAAACCGAAACGAAATTTTGGGATAATCCGGCTCCGAATATACACCCAGTTCGAAGTAAAAGGGTGCACTATCATAAGACACCCGAGTTAATTACAAAGAAGCAAATACCCTCTACAGGGCGTGGAACCGTATTGGAGGGATGGCTCAACGGACCCTACAAAATTCATAGTACAGGGGATACCATACCAACACACAGCCTTAGAGCATGTTGGATACTCCGGAAGGTGGCCAAAAGCGGCAAGGATCTTCTCATCCCAGATGCCATAGAGCACCATCCCAGAGATAACAATACAGTATTAACAGTCTTTGAGACCTTCACATCAAATAATAGGCGCAAGCGAACACTCCGTAGCATTGTCGAAATCTGCCACGTAGCAGCAATAAATCCATGGAGCGACACGGCTATTACCTTCAATGCCAGTGACGAACCTAAATTCCGAACAGCCCGAGCACCAGTTGCACTGGTCCTCAGTCCAATTGTGGACGGCTTTCGACTCACCAAAGTACTCATAGACGGCGGCAGTGGATTAAACCTCATCTATGAGGAAACTCTTCAAAAAATGGAAATAGACTGGAACCGCATTGAGCAAAGCAGCACAACCTTCAGAGGAATAATCACCAGTCGGGAAGCACGTTGTGCTAGGATAATCACACTAGATGTGGTAGTTGGCACGCCGGAGAATTATAGGTCCGAAGAAGTTACATCCCAAGTGGCCCAGTTCAGTAGTGGATACCACGCCCTTTTGGGACGGGAGGCATTCACGATCTTCCAAGCCATACCCCATTGTGGGTACATGAAGCTCAAAATGTCCGGGCCCAACGGAATCATCACTCTCGTTAGTGATACGGACACAACACTCCGCGTCAAAAACAAAACAGCCGCATTGGCCCTCGAGGCATTATCTGAAGCCCTTTCGGCCGAGGAATTAACTGCGCTACGCTCCATAGTGGACAGGGACAACGTGATACTTGACAAGAGATCCAAGTCCACCTCTTTTAAACCAGCGGATGAAATAGTTAAATTCCAAGTCCACCCAACGGACCCTACAAAAACAGCCTCCATCGGGGCACAGTTAAACCCCACCGTGGACGCCGCACTACGAGAGTTCCTGTGCGAGAACTAGGACATATTCGCGTGGCACCCCTCAGACATGCCAGAAATCCCATGCAGGCTGGCCGAGCACAGCCTCAATATCCTAAAGGGATTCAAGCCGGTCAAGCAGGCTCTTCGGTGTTTCTCTGAACCTAAGAGAAAGGCTATGGGAGAGGAACTAGCCAAGTTATTGGACGCCGGATTCATTAGAGAAATAAAACACCCGGACTGGCTAGCAAACCTGGTGATGGTACCAAAGAAGGACAAATCCTGGCGCCTATGTGTCGATTTCAAGGACCTCAACAAGGCTTGCCCAAAGGATCCCTTCCCCCTCCCCCGCATTGATCAAATTATCGATGCTACCGCAGGACACGAGTCATTGTGTTTCCTCGACGCATACTCCGGCTATCACCAAATCAAGATGGCGGAGTCCGACCAAGCCGCAACGACATTTATCACACCATACGGCCCATTCTGTTTCAACACAATGCCTTTTGGGCTCAAAAACGCTGGCGCAACGTATCAGCGCATGATTCAGATATGTTTGGAGAAACAGATCGGCAAAAGAGTAGAGGCATATGTCGATGATGTGGTCGTCAAAACCAAACATGTCAACTCTCTAATAGATGACTTGAGGCTCACATTCGACAACCTCCGAACATACGACATCAAGCTCAATCCGGAAAAATGCGTTTTCGGCGTACCAGCCGGAAAGCTCCTGGGCTTCATTGTCTCCAGTAGAGGAATTGAAGCTAATCCGGCCAAAATTCGAGCTTTTTCACAGTTGGCTACCCCAATAGACCTCAAACAAATCCAGAAATTAACTGGATGTGTGGCGGCTCTAAGCCGCTTTATCTCCCGCTTAGGAGAAAAGGCATTACCCCTTTATCGTCTCCTTCGGCGCACCGAACACTTCGAGTGGACGGACGCCACCACAGCCGGATTGGAAGAAATAAAAGCCATACTGGCAACCAACCCAATCCAGGCCGCGCCAAACATTGGCGAACCAATACCGTTATACATTGCAGCAACTCATCAGGTTGTAAGCGCAGTGCTCGTCGTCGAACGAGAAGCGGACGGACATAAATTTCCTCTTCAAAAGCCGGTATATTATGTATCCACCGTCCTCACTCCATGCAAATCATGGTACCCACATTATCAAAAGATAGCCTATGCGGTATTCATGGCATCTCGGAAGCTGCGACACTACTTTCAAGAGTGTTCGATTACAGTAGCCTCGAAAGTGCCACTTAATGATATTATAAACAACTGCGACGCCACGGGCCGGATTGCCAAATGGCCATTGAGCGCCTCCCGTTCGACATAACATACAAACCTCGGCTGTAGCGACCCGACCCGAATAGGTCAAGTCTCTGTGCTTAAGTGTCATCCCTGGATCGGTATGCTGACACACACAGTACTCGAGGATTTATAACAGAGGTAAATCATATGTATAAGTAACGTAAATACTATTACCTCAAATCCAAAATAGCGGAAGTAACAAGGTTGTGGATTCCCATCAACACCAACGGCAAACTTGAGTGTAGAAATCATAACCCTAACGTATCACTTACTCGTCGTAAGATAATCCTGCAACATAAGACGTTGCAGCCACAGAGGGTCAGTACATTGAATGTACTGGCAAATTCACACCATAGAGAATGATGAATAAAGACTATCACTACATGCATATTTGGCTGGTGGAAAAGCTCTATGGTTATAAGGTTTTTGCGTAAAGCCAATTTTTCCCTACTGCAAAGGAATAAATTTTATTTAACTATCATGGTGGTTGTTGAACATTGAGAATGGTTGACAGCATTCTCAATCCCAATTAAGTATCATCATTAAACCCAACAATATTCATTTAAAGTAACGTGATGAGATCAACAGGATAATCCAAGAACTAGATACTCAAGATGTCCATAACCGGGGACACGGATAACCATGATTAGTTTATACACTCTGCAGAGGTTTGCGCACTTTTCCCCACAAGACTCGATCGCCTCCGTTTGGTTTCTCGCACTACAGGGTGTTTGAGAAGACGGATGACCGAGACATAGTCTTTCAGAAGCGCTAGCACCTTACGTTCGGGTAGACCGTACCACCTACATCGCCTACATCTGCTAGTCTACCACTGTAAGAGTTCGCACAACTTAATCAACTATGCTAGAGCCCATAATGGCTTGTGGCTGCACACGGAAGTTTCTAGTATGAATAATCTCATGATCCTTTTGAGCCTAGGTGGCGGTCCAAGAAAACATGCAAGTCCCGGATTACCCAGGTGCCTCAATCCACCCAGATGTGTGTTTAAGTTGCCACCTTAGATAAACCATTAATTATCAATCTCTCATCTGTCATGGATATCACTCACCCAATCCATGTCTACTAGCATAGCATGGCATAGTAAGCAAACGTAGAAGTAACTCCCAAAGGTTTGAATGCAGGGCAATAGGTTCCTACCTCATCAACTACTTCCCATCTCACAAGTTAATTAGATCCTAATCATGCAATGTGTGAGAATTGATCTAATGCAATAAAAACCGGGTTGTAGAAAAGGTATGATCAAAGTGTGAACTTGCCTGCAATGTTGATGAAGATGATTCGCACTCAAAACTCTTGATAGCTCTACTCGTCACACTCCGGTCAATCTATCGTAAGCAAGCAATAGTAACCACACATAAGCAATCACTCAAAGATCAGAAAGAACGAAGAAGACGATTCGGAAATATCAAAACCAAGCAAATAACTCTTGCAACATAAAACAATTTCTAACAGTACCAAAATTATGTGAATTTGGCCTTATTAGAATGTTTAGGTCAAGAGCTTCGATTTGCAAAAAGAATCAACTCAAACGGAGTTACGGATAAAAGATATGATCAAAAGAAGTTTGAATTCAAATCTGATCTAATTCAAATTTTAAAATTTTCAAAAACATGTTTGGGTTGGATTACTGGATAGAGGAGATCATAACGAAGAAGTGGGCGTTGGTTTCGTTGGATTTGGACAAACGAGTAAAAAGTTATGACTATTTGAAAAATCAGGGCCAAGCTGTTTTACGGAAGAGAGAAAAAAAATAGCTACGGGCTGGAGTCTAATGTATAAATACGTAGACTAATTGATAATCTAATTATTCTATCGTATTAGTCTAAAAATAAAAAACTACGGAAGTATAAGAAGAAAAATAAATAAAGAAAGATACCTTTATAAGGCAGACAAAAGATGTCTTTGGAGAGAAGAGAAAATTTCTAGAAGTCGCGCCGGAGAGGGGAAATATATTTTTCTTAAATGAATCTAGTCAAATCAAAATATTGATTTAACCCGAATCAGATAATTTTTGGAGGCTCTATGGGTCTATATTTATTGGTGGAAAAGAGGTTTAGAGGTAAAGGCTAGGCAATGTGAGACTAAACGTAGACGAAAATATACGAAACATAGAAGAAAAGAGACGGATGGGCCTAAAGGCCTTCGGCCGGCCGGAGCGTGCGCGGTGCAGTTTTTTTCTTTTTGGAAAATTCGGCCTAAGAAAAAAAACTAAAAAGATTGGCTGGGCCTGGCCCATATAGGATAAAGAAAAAATTAGGGCACCCGCTGGTACTTTGATGCGCACGTGGACGACAGTTAGCTTCAGGCGCGCGCGCAGTTTTTTTTTAAGACAAAATGAGATAAACTAAAAAACGAAATAAAAATAAAACTTTATATAGTCATATTATATATCAAAATTTTCAGAAAAAGATTTTCTACAGGTTGAACATTTTTATAATGCCTAATAAAATCAACACTAATTTAGATAATTCAATGAGTGCTACTCGTCTAAAAAAATCCAATAAAAATCATTTTAAAAATACCAAAATGATTTCAAATTAATTTTTCTCCAATTTTCTGTTGTAGGGAATCGTGTTACCCTAATTTCTATATATTTTATTTTTGGAGAAAAATAATTTGAATAAAACTCAAATAAATCCAAATTGAAAAATTAATTCCAAAAGGACTTGAAATTGATCCTTTGAAACTCCCAACTCATCTTTCATAATTTGAAGAAGTCATTTTATCTTCTCTCGTGAAAATTATTGAGTTGCATGAAGTTTATGAATTGAAATATTTCCAAACGAAATTCAATTATTTTCAAATACCCTTTCGTTTATTTTTTAAATGGAAGAAGTCATATCATCTTCGCTCAAGGGTTTTGTATCTGAAAGTAATTTGAATTCATGGAGATCAGAAAGCAAATATGAAAGTTTGGGAAAGTCCTTTTATTCCCTCTCATTTAACTTTCAAAAAGTTTCGAATTCACTCACTTTCAGACAATCAATCAAACAATCGATCAAATCTATCTATTTATATAACATTCCAAAATTTAGAATTTTGGGATGTTACAAACCTACCACCCTTAAAATGAATCTCGTCCTCGAGATTCGGAGAGGCTAGAAAGAAATAGGTTAGGGTTGGGGTCTCCTAAAAAAATCCATCCATCGTCTCCGGGGTCTGGGGTGCTACCACCCTTAGAAGCATGGTTACAGCTCCATCGAAACTCATATACTTCATCTATATTGTTAACAGTGTCGGTCTTCTCAAATCCTCGGAAAATTCCTTCTCTGGCTCTTCTGGTAGTGGCATAACCTTTTCCTCAATTCTTTTGTCCTTTCATCTTGGTAAGGTTATTCCGAGATTGGGTCTTCTTAGCTGACGGGTCGGGCGCCAAAACTAAACAACTATCGATATCTCATGGTGGTCAACAATTTATGGTTTCTCCTACAGGAAATGGGTCTGGGTGATCCTCAACGTATAAACTATGGTTGGCAAAGCTGCCGTGTACAAGGGGAAAAATTGCTATACCATTCTAAGGTTTAAACAAGGTTTAGATCGTCGTCACTCTACTATAGGTAAGTCACTCAGATTTACCATCCCACATAGCAAGGCGAATAATAAGAGTAAGTCGGTATGGTGATCAATCCATCGCGCACCCAAATCATTACCTTGTATACGGTTTAGCGAATCTCGCATTGTAACACTCGGTCATCCTCACAAGCATTGTAGAATTTCTCTTGTCGATGAACCAAGTTTGGATAAATACATAGATTCTGCAAGCCAAACAACCATCTATCGTTCCTTCACAACTCTCAGGTTTTGCGTAAACTCCTATAAAATCATCTGTCGACAAAGGTATATCCACTTCCAGGGTTTTTCCTTCAGCAAGAATGTGCTTGCTTCTTGGCAGGTCCTGGGGCCTGTGGGTTATGGCACACCTCATCACTTGTAGTCCTTGAACTTATCATTGGGCAACTGATCATTATTCCAACTTCCAACTTCCTAGTATTCTTAAATCCATCCAATTGTACTATGTTCCTTCCTTCTATTGGCACCAAACTAGGACATGATTACTCGGACTCATCATGGAGTTTCCATTGATCCATATTTCCGACATCATACCTCCTTTATATCCAATAGTAATTCATCTCTTCATCCTCGTGGGATATCCCTCATACCGAGATAAAAACTTATACTTATGAAGTCCATATTCCACTTTGTGGAACATCATTATCCTTTCCGCGGTCAAGCGTCCTTACAGGGGAATATTGGCCATCTCTGCATGGCACTTCTTCAATTGGGAAACGCGAAACACATCTTGAACTCCTGACAGTCCTTCGGGTAACTCAAACTTGTAGGCCACTTCTCTCATACGCTCCAAAACTCGGTATGGTCCTACAAATCTCGGGGCTAGCTGTCTCGTTACTCCAAATTGTTTAACTCCTCGCAGAGGGAACACATGAAGACATGCTCTGTCTCCAATTTCAGAGACTACCTCCTTGAGTTTTTTTTTTGAGTCTACATAACTCTTCTGCCTGGACTGAGCTACCTTCAGTCTATCTCTAATCAACTTAACATTCTCTTCCGACTCCTTGATTACATTTGGTCCAAACAACTGACGGTCTCCAACTTCATCCCACATACTCTTGGGGTATCACACATATCGAGACAAAACTCGTATTCATTTTGTCCGAAATCCACTCAGTGGAGTATCCTTATCCTTTCCAGGGGTCAACGGTTCTTACAGGGTTCTACCACCCTTAAAATGCTCCAATATTCCATAGACCGTATTTCTCATATCCTCGAAAACGGTCAACATCTTTCCCCATAGAGTAACTCATAAAATCCAAATCAGTACCAACACTGCTAACTTTATTAATTCTCAAATCATTACAATCTCCTGTTTTTTCCATTACATGCCTCAACTCAACACCTCAATTTAAAGGAAAATGTTCCCACTACTACTACTATATTTCTTCTGTTACAAACTCAACTATTTATCACAAGTCTCCTTCTCCGTCGGACAATCTCTGGCAAAGTGCCCTGCTTCATTACAACGGAAACATATTACTTCTGACAGGTTTCGAGGTTTCCTTGTGATTACGTAGCCTACTTGGGTCCTTGGCTTCCTTTTTGGGCAATTGCTGAGGTAGTGCCCTAACTCCTTGCACTTATAACAGGTGACATGACTCAGATCCTTCCTGGAATCCAATCTACTTCTCTTTCTGGACTTTTCCATTCCCATCAGAGCTTCTATTTCCTGTGGGTCATATTCTACTTCCTCCGTCGGGAATTCTACTAGATCCCCATTCATACAATTCTGGGAGAGGTGTCCTTCTTCTCCACATGAATAACATGACTTGGTGCAGGGTTTAATTGTCTCTTCTTTGGGTGTGTCCTCCACCTCTTTCTTCATCACAGGTTCTTCTAAACTTTCCATAAGGGCTCCTTTCATTGCTTCTTCCTTCTGCTGGATGGTTCTTTGTACCAAGGGGTAAATGTGACACTGAGCAGGGTAGTGGGTAGTCCCTTCACACAAGAAACAAGTGATCTGCCTAGTTGGGCATTCTTCAGCTGGGTGACTTCCTTCACAGTTAGGGCATTCATCCTTGTGTTCTTTATGGTTGTGTCCTATTTCTCCACAAAGCTTGCATGCATAAGTTTTCTTCATATCCTTTCCATAAGGCTTCAACTTCTAGGACACAAACCGAGACTTTGGCAAAGTCAACTTAAATTCCTTTCAAGTGGTTACTCCTTGCCATCCATTGATGGTTTGGTACATCCTCCACCAAGTAGCAGCACCTCTTTCAAAGCATTGAAGAGCATGTTGGGCCATATCCCTTCCGACTATAGGGTTGTTCTCCATATGATCCTCCATGTTCTGAATCCATCGGTCTGTCTCCAATTGACTCATTGGTCCAGAAAATACAAGCTCATCTCCATTCATCCTCTATTGGGTCCATGGGTTTGGGGTGAGATAAGAGAGATAGAAAGGGATACACACAACACAAACAAATTTTTTGAAAAGATAGATTTTATTTGTGGCTGTCGGGAAAAACATCAAACAAATGACAGCTCAGAAATGTCACATCTAACGTAGGTATATAAAAGTGGTTTGGTCTTCTAAGGTCAATTAATCTTCAACGTCTCCAAACTCTTCAAGCCTTGTTCATGCCTCCAATGGCTTATTCCGATCATGCTTGTCCTTCTCAAGTTCTTTTGCCAGATCAGCTCTGTTGACGTGAAATCTCTCGTGACATCCTTTAATAATCTGGAGTTGCATTTCAAACTTCTGGTTTCAACATCCTTCACATGAACCATGGTCCTACTGTCCTTCAGCTCTTGACAAATCTCCGGTATCTCGAGGTTGTAGCTCCTCCAGCTTGGCTACTTTCAGCTTTTGGGTTCCTGAGTTCTTCATGAAATACTTCCTTGTCTAATACGGCTTCCTGGAGCTCCATCTTAAAATTCCTGATGTACTACTCCAGATTCTGGAGATACACCAGCTAAGGTTAAAACTTCATCTTACTAATAGGTGCTCCATCAGCCTTCTTCCATCAAATCCATTCTGAAGAAATGCATCCTTAACTCAGCACGGTGACAATAGCATCAGCGGGGGTTGACATCACGGATAACCGTGTTTCTGCTCTTGTCATTCCCATGAGCTATCATTCCATAATTGATATCTCCTGCCTTAGGGTTTCTTTGACAAAACTTTGAGTTCTCATACTCCTTGTTTCAGTCTTTCTCCGATACACCTTGATCTCGGGTATTGGCAGCTTCCATAGTCTGCCAAGTTCCATAAGGGGTAGCCTTCCTAGGTCATACAAATCTGGGAATTCTTCAGAGCCTTCAAATTCTACTTGTCTTCGGTCTTCAACAGCTGTAGTTTCCATTATCATAATGTATGGTAAAATCCTCTTCATTCCGAAGGGTCTTACTTGTCTGATATCCTGTACTTCTTGGAGTGGTCTCATCAGTCGAATCTTCGAGCGGTCAAAAGGGAAAGGGGTATGGTCTCACTAAAGAGAATTTTTGAATAAGCTCAGAAGAGAAGAGAGGTAAAAGATCTTTTTGAAAGGGAAAGTTGTAGAGAAAAATCTTTTCTATGGGCTTGCCAGTTTCTAGGGTCACGTCCTACAGTCAACATGTGCTCTGATACCATATTGTAGCGACCCGACCCGAATGGGTCAAGTCTCCGTGCTTAAGTGTCATCCCTGGATCGGTATGCTGACACACACAGTACTCGAGGATTTATAACAGAGGTAAATCACATGTATAAGTAACGTAAATACTATTACCTCAAATCCAAAATAGCAGAAGTAACAAGCTTGTGGATTCCCATCAACACCAACGGCAAAGTTGAGTGTAGAAATCGTAACCCTAACATATCACTTACTCGTTGTAAGATAATCCTGCAACATGAGACGTTGCAGCCACAGAGGGTCAGTACATTGAATGTACTGGCAAATTCACACCATAGAGAATGATGAATAAAGACTATCACTACATGCATATTTGGCTGGTGGAAAAGCTCTATGGTTATAAGGTTTTTGCGTAAAGCCAATTTTCCCTACTGCAAAGGAATAAATTTTATTTAACTATCATGGTGGTTGTTGAACATTGAGAATGGTTGACAGCATTCTCAATCCCAATTAAGTATCATCATTAAACCCAACAATATTCATTTAAAGTAACGTGATGAGATCAACAGGATAATCCAAGAACTAGATACTCAAGATGTCCATAACCGGGGACACGGCTAACCATGATTAGTTTATACACTCTGCAGAGGTTTGCGCACTTTTCCCCACAAGACTCGATCGCCTCCGTTTGGTTTCTCGCACTACAGGGTGTTTGAGAAGACGGATGACCGAGACATAGTCTTTCAGAAGAGCTAGCACCTTACGTTCGGGTAGACCGTACCACCTACATCGCCTACATCTGCTAGTCTACCACTGTAAGAGTTCGCACAACTTAATCAACTATGCCAGAGCCCATAATGGCTTGTGGCTGCACACGGAAGTTTCTAGTATGAATAATCTCATGATCCTTTTAAGCCTGGGTGGCGGTCCAAGAAAACATGCAAGTCCCGGATTACCCAGGTGCCTCAATCCACCCAGATGTGTGTTTAAGTTGCCACCTTAGATAAACCATTAATTATCAATGTCTCATCTGTCATGGATATCACTGACCCAATCCACGTCTACTAGCATAGCATGGCATAGTAAGCAAACGTAGAAGTAACTCCCAAAGGTTTGAATGCAGGGCAATAGGTTCCTACCTCATCAACTACTTCCCATCCCACAAGTTAATTAGATCCTAATCATGCAATGTGTGAGAATTGATCTAATGCAATAAAAACCGGGTTGTAGAAAATGTATGATCAAAGTGTGAACTTGCCTGCAATGTTGATGAAGATGATTCACACTCAAAACTCTTGATAGCTCTACTCGTCACACTCCGGTCAATCTATCGTAAGCAAGCAATAGTAACCACACATAAGCAATCACTCAAAGATCAGAAAGAACGAAGAAGACGATTCGGAAACATCAAAACCAAGCAAATAACTGTTGCAACATAAAACAATTTCTAACAGTACCAAAATTATGTGAATTTGGCCTTATTAGAATGTTTAGGTCAAGAGCTTCGATTTGCTAAAAGAATCAACTCAAACGGAGTTACGGATAAAAGATATGATCAAAAGAAGTTTGAATTTAAATCTGATCTAATTCAAATTTTAAAATTTTCAAAAACATGTTTGGGTTGGATTGCTGGATAGAGGAGATCATAACGAAGAAGTGGGCGTTGGTTTCGTTGGATTATGGCTATTTGAAAAATCAGGGCCAAGCTGTTTTACGGAAGAGAGAAAAAAAATAGCTACGGGCTGGGGTCTAATGTATAAATACGTAGACTAATTGATAATCTAATTATTCTATCGTATTAGTCTAAAAATAAAAAACTACGGAAGTATAAGAACAAAAATAAAGAAAGAAAGATACGTTTATAAGGCAGACAAAAGATGTTTTTGGAGAGAAGAGAAAATTTCTAGAAGTCGCGCCGGAGAGGGGAAATATATTTTTCTTAAATGAATCTAGTCAAATCAAAATATTGATTTAACTCAAATAGATGATTTTTGGAGGCTCTATGGGTCTATATTTATTGGTGGAAAAGAGGTTTAGAGGTAAAGGCTAGGCAATGTGGGCTAAACATAGACAAAAATATACGAAACAGAGAAGAAAAGAGACGGATGGGCCTAAAGGCCTTCGGCCGGCCGCAGCGTGCGCGGTGCAGTTTTTTTTTGGAAAATTCGGCCTAAGAAAAAAACTGAAAAGACTGGCTGGGCCTGGCCCATATAGGATAAAGAAAAAATTAGGGCACCGGCTGGTACTTTGATGCGCACGTGGGCGACAGTTAGCTTCAGGCGCGCGCGCAGTTTTTTTAAAAACAGAATGAGATAAACTAAAAAACGAAAATAAAAATAAAACTTTATATAGAAATATTATATATCAAAATTTTCAGAAAAATATTTTCTACAAGTTGAACATTTTTATAATGCCAAATAAAATCCGCACTAATTTAGATAATTCAAAGAGTGCTACTGGTCTAAAAAAATCTAATAAAAATCATTTTAAAAATACCAAAATGATTTCAAATTAATTTTTCTCCAATTTTCTGTTGTAGGGAATCATGTTACCCTAATTTCCATATATTTTATTTTTGGAGAAAAATAATTTGAATAAAACTCAAATAAATCCAAATTGAAAAATTAATTCCAAAAGGACTTGAAATTGATCCTTTGAAACTCCCAACTCATCTTTCATAATTTGAAGAAGTCATTTTATCTTCTCTCATGAAAATCATTGAGTTGCATGAAGTTTATGAATTGAAATATTTCCAAATGAAATTCAATTATTTTCAAATACCCTTTCATTTAATTTTTTAAATGGAAGAAGTCATATCATCTTGGCTCAAGGGTTTTGTATCTGAAAATAATTTGAATTCATGGAGATCAGAAAGCAAATATGAAAGTTTGGGAAAGTCCTTTTATTCCCTCTCATTTAACTTTCAAAAAGTTTCGAATTCACTCACTTTCAGACAATCAATCAAACAATCAATCAAATCTATCTATTTGTTATAACATTCCAAAATTTAGAATTTTGGGATGTTACATCGGCGAACCATTAAATCGCAAGTATTGTCCGACTTTGTTGCTGAATGGACGGAAGCCGAACTCCCTAAAGAGTACGACGCATACTCCAATTGGATCATGCACTTCGACGGCTCCAAAATGCTGGCCGGTCTGGGGGCTGGCGTCGTCCTGACGTCCCCAACCGGATATACCATTCAGTATGTACTGCAGATACTGTATATAGACTCCAACAACGTAGCCGAATATGAAGCCATGTTGCATGGTCTTCAGATGGCAGTCTCCATGGGCATTTAACGCCTGGAGGTGCGTGGGGATTCAAACCTCGCAATATCCCAAATAAATGGAGACTTTGATGCCAAGGATCCGAAGATGGCGGCCTATCGAAACGCCGTCCTAAAGATGTCAGCTCGGTTCAAGTGGCTCGAATTTCACCATGTGGCTCGGGAAAACAATTAGGCGGCGGATATCCTCGCCCGCATCGGCACAAAATGCGACGCGGTCTCCCCAACATATTTTTGGAGAGGTTGTTTAAGCCATGGGTGGTATGGGAAGGGGACACCGGTAACAATAGTCCGGACCCGGCCAAAATGCCCGATACCAAACACTCTGACATAATCGGAGGATCTGCCACCGAAATAACACCTTCAGCCCACGTAATAATGGCCGTCATCACCCCGTGGACAGAACCATTCCTGGCCTACCTAACTAGGCAGGAACTTCCCGAGGACCAAAATGAGGCACGCTGCATAGTGCGGCGATCTAAAGCCTACAGGGTCCACGAGGGAGAGCTGTATAAGAAAAGCACTACCGGAGTCCTTCAAAGGTGCATCTCCGAAGAGGAAGGGCGGAAGCTTTCGGCAGAAATTCACTCCGGACTCGGCGGCCACCACGTCGCAGCCTGAGCCCTTGTAAGCAAGGCCTTCCGTACAGGTTTTTATTGGCCGACGGCCCGGGCAGACGCACAGGACTTGGTCCAATGTTGCGCCGGTTGCCAGTTTTTTTGCAAACCAAAGCCATATGCCACCCACTGCCCTCCAAACAATCCCCATTACCTGGCCTTTCACGGTCTGGGGGATTGACATGGTTGGACCCCTTAAAGGGGGAACCCATAAGAAAAAATACTTACTGGTCATGGTGGATAAATTTACCAAATGGATAGAAGGCAAACCTGTTAAAATAGCTGAATCCGGACCTGTGATAGACTTCATATCCAGGGTTGTACACCACTATGGCGTCCCCCACAGCATCATCACTGACAATGGCACGAACTTCACGGCCGACGAGGTAAAACTCTGGTGCAGCAACATGGGCATCAAGCTCGATTATGCCTCCGTCTATCACCCACAAACCAACGGCCAAGTTGAGCGAGCAAATGGTCTTATCATGAGCGGCATTAAACCCAGATTAGTGCGGTCCTTAAAGGAGTCTAACACGCACTGGGTAGAGGAGATCAACTCCATGCTCTAGGGGCTGCGGACCATGCCGAATCGCACTACCGGATATACACCCTTCTTTATGGTGTACGACGTAGAGGCAGTTCTGCCCTGCGACACAATTCATGACTCACCTCGAGTGCGCATGTAGGAAGAAAGAGAAGCCGAGCTCGATTGGCAGGACAGTCTGGACACCCTGGAGGAGGAGCACGACGTGGCAAAAGCCCGTTCCGCATTTTATTAGCAACAGGCTCGCAGATACCAAAGCAGAGAAGTACGGGCCAAAACTTATAACGTTGGCGAGTTAGTTCTACGCCTCTCGGAGAATAAAAAGTCCAAGCTCGAGCCCAAATGGGAAGGTCCCTTCATTATTGACCAGGTTCTGACCGGTGGAGCGTACCGTCTGCGGGATGCATCGAATAATCGACTTGAGCCGAACCCATGGAACACAGCCAGGCTCCAAAGATTCTAGGCCTAGCGCCGGACTTTATGTTCGTCTGCTTCCTCTGTCCATTTTTTGCATATACATTATCTGTATTTTTTCTCTTTCTTTCTTTTATTCTTTCTCTAGGCCTTGAAGGGCCAACTTGTGCCTCGCTTGCACATTATAGATGCGCTAACTGCGCTCATTATACCTGGGGGCTTCTTACACAAAAGCTTAATTATCTATTTGGGCTTCACGCCCCGCACATGTGTTATTCTTCCGCATGTACCTTTTCTTCGCCACTATATGCATCGATATGACTTAAGTTTTGGCCAAGCTGGGTTGCCTGGCTCTTGTATTTATGCCCTATGTTCCCATTAATTCGGCTAGGGCATAAGGGGAGCACGTCTGTGATTGTTACTGCCGGGTCAGCCGGATGTGTACCTCAGACTGGGTGAAGCCGAAAGCTAGCGTTCTTAAGGGAATATTCGGTCGGCGAACAAAAGATGATTTTTATTTATTTATTTCCATATGTGCCCCTAGATGTTTTTGCATGCGTTTCCTCTCGCAGTACGTACATGCACTTTAGGGCATGCATACCCAGGGAAAGGAACCCTTAACGGAACTATTCTCCCTGGAAGATGTTTCTTACTACCCATGTAATATAACATAACTAGTTGGGCACTTATCTGTTCAAGCACTAATGACCCCTACGCCTGGTTTCCACGCATACCCCGGTTCTTATATAACTGGGCGGGTATTCGGACACACTCCGGACTATCGGGTCCCGAGGTTGAAGCGAAAAGGTCCGCCATGATAAATGATCTACAATCCAGCTAGAAGGCATTATACATGTCACTTTAATTAGACTGACTAAATTCCTCTTCTATACCATCCAACAGGCGGTCTAGCCTACAATCCTGTTGGGAATACTTTGCGGCTAATTCTACTTGCCCATACACTAAGCTAACGGGGATCTCTTTCCCATTGGGCCCCATAGGTCTGACCTCGGCCATGTGGTTCGGGTCAGTCTTGGTATACCGCGTCTTCACCATGGCCCAGGCTTCCCTGGCACCTTGATGGCAGGCTGATATCTTCCATAATCGGAAGCGCTGCCGTGCTCCCTTGAGCTTCTCCGCAAGCTCTCCAATTCCTTCTGGCAGGGAGACGGCTGGCCACAAGGCCTGGGCAACACCTTGCATCACCTGCCGAACTTGTTCGTGCAGTTGTGAGAGCTCGGATAGAAGATCACCCACAGACCCGGGCATCTTCTCCGCGGGACGACCTGTCAGCATACCTGCAGACATAACTCTGTTAGCCGGCTTCTCCGCCGACCCCCTTTTTTTAAGGGTTCGTTCAAGCACTTACTGAAAATGCCACGTCGAAGCCGCTTATTCTCCTTCTCGGAGTCCGCAAGCTGGGCTCGAACATCTTTCAGTTCCATTCTCAGCTTGGTATTGGCGTCTTGGAGATTGTTTTTCTCCCGCCTGACCTTAGTCAGCACGTGTTCGCCAGCCTTTAGCTATTGTACGGCATGCTGGTCCTCCGGATTCTCTCCGGATTCATCTACAATATCAATTGTTAGATCTGCAGCCACGCCGCACAATATATGGTACCTGTCATTCTTTGGAAGAAATGTTACCAGCTGGGGACTTTTTAGGTTCCTTCGATGCGGCAACGGCGGCCCAAAGTTGGGTCTTGCTTTCCTCCAGCTCCTGTGACAGTCGAGTATTCTTCTCTACAAGAACCTGCACAATAAGATGATCCTTAAATCAGTTCTGCTAACTGTTTCAAGTCTCGGTGGCTACTGATACATATGATCGTCAGATTTGCTTACCCATACATCCTTTACATACTGGTCTGTGGCTCTGTCTAGACCATTTTGAGCAGCACGGAGACACGCCTCTCCAGAATTGAAGGCATCAAATGCCTCTGGTGAGAAGAAAGTGTCGCGGAGTACGGCCCGGCGACGCCTATGATTCATGGCGCTCTCCACTTCTGAATTCATAGCGGATAGACTATCCGCATCCTCTGTAGGGAGAGTATCCGGTGTCCGCCCCATGTCGGCTTCCGCCTCTATGTCCGGTCCTGGAGCCCGACTGGTGGAAGCGTGATCGGCAGCCTCACCGGACATATTCCGGCGAGCGTTTTTTCTGTTAAAGAAACATGGACGTCATTACATTTCAAGAAAGATGACAACCACGGAGCGGGGTTTCTGTCATACCTCTACACCGGCGTCTCCGTCCTGACCGCCTTCCTTTTCGGCCTGCCCGGCCTTGGTGCCTCTTGTTGGCGAGTTGTCGCGGGTTCGACATGGCGTCTGAATGCCTTCCCTGTAAAACACCATATGTATATGGTAGGTGAAGTGTCTAAAAGGTGATCCTAGTTTTTGGTGTTGGGATTTTTGGTTTTCTTACGTGCGACGAAGGAAGAAGTCCGGGATAGTCGGTCGTAATGGCCACCATGGCGTCATCACAGCTTAATTGATAGAACTGCCGGTCTATCATCTCCACGAATATGTCCGGATCTTCTTCGAGTCCGGGACCGAGGGCCCGGTCAGGGTCCTCTAGTTGTGGAGATGGGCTGCTGACCTCCCTTATGGCTTTTCGCAGTTCCTGCCGCAAAATGGCATGGTGAGTACCTACGACAAAGAATGCGGGAATAATGGGAGTAAGGAGATATAACTCACCCAGCTTGGAGGGTTGTACATGGAGAATCCATCCCGTGGATTGATGCGGATGAACTCCTCTTCCTCTCTCTTGAACAATTCGGACAGAATTTTTGCTAAAGCGGCAGCGTTGGCAGGACCCTAACGCCCGCAACTGGTGGCGTCATCTTTCCCGTTAAAACACCACAAGGGGTGCCCTCGATATTGAAGTGGTTGCACTCCCCGCATTATGCATATTGACATAACCTCGATTACTGTCAATCCTGATTGAGCCAGCGCTTTAATCCGATTCATCAGGTAAAGGACTTCTCCGTTGTCTTCCTCCTGGGGGCTCCGTGGGCACCAACTTCGGCGTTTCTTCAAAGGAGCATTGCTGAACTCAGGAAGACCCCGCCGTACAGGGTCCGAAAGGGGGACGTCCTCCATATAAAACCATTCCGAAGGCCAGTCTTCGGACGTCTTCTTCGGAGTACCGGGCAGGTATCCGGTTTCGGCGATGCGCCATATTTCAGCTTCGCCCACTTGATAAAGTGACCCCTTCTGTGTGCGAGGGACGAGGCAAAATAACCTTTTCCACAGCTCGAAATGAGCCTCGCAGCCCAGGAATAACTCGCAGAGGGCAACATAGCCGGCGATGTGTAAAATGGAAGCATGGGTGGAATTATGCAGTTGGAGGCCGTAAAACTCCAGGAGCCCGTGGAGGAACGGATGAATTGGAAATCCGAATCCCCTCAAGAAATAAGGAACAAGGCATACATGCTCCCCCTTAGAGGGGTTGGGGAAGCTCTCCGCTTGCTCCCCGCCATTGTAGGTGGCGAGCCCGGCTCGGACGAGCACCATATACATTGGAGGGAGAAATCCCTTAGTCTGCAATTCGACTAATCGACTGTGTGAGACTGAACACCTCTCCCAATCACCGGGCTTAGTGCTACGGGGGCGGGAGGAGGAGCTGCGGAGGTCGGCCATGCTGGAGTGGATCTTTCCGAAGCGCGCTCCGATGGATTCTCGCTGGGGGAGGAGGGTATGGATTGGATCTAAGAATCCCCATCCCTTTAATAGACAATTTATTTATCTGGCTAGGGGGCGAATGTAAAAACGCCATGGCGCCTTGCATTCATTCGACGCGTGGAAGATGACCCTTATTGGGCGCAGAAGCCAAGAGGTTCAACATTTATGGGACTGGACACTTCTTAACAAACGTTCAAAATTTGGAGAAGAACCCGCCTTGCAATGCCGAAGACAACACTAAGCACCGGACTCATCGTCATTGAAGCCTAGTTCGGGGGCTACTGAGGGAGTCCTGGATTAGGGGGTATCCGGACATCCGGATTATATTCTTTGGCCGGACTGTTGGACCATGAAGATACAAGATTGAAGACTTCGTGCCATGTCCGAATGGGACTCTACTTGGCGTGGATGGCAAGCTAGGCAATACGAATATGTATATCTCCTCCTTTGTAACCGACCTTGTGTAACCCTAGCCCCTTCCGGTGTCTATATAAACTGGAGGGTTTTAGTCCGTAGGACGACATACAATCAAACCATAGGCTAGCTTCTAGGGTTTAGCCTCTCTGATCTCGTGGTAGATCAACTCTTGTACTACTCATATTATCAAGAATAAATCAAGCAGGACGTAGTTTTACATCCATCAAGAGGGCCCGAACCTGGGTAAAACATCGTGTCCCCTGTCTCCTGTTACCATCCGCCTTAGACGCACAGTTCGGGACCCCCTACCCGAGATCCATCGGTTTTGACACCGACACAATCCTTATGCTAAGTACATGAAAGATATTATTACAAATAAAAGAAAGATATCGGAAGCTGAAATTTCCACCATGCTTGCTAATTATACTTTTAAGGGTGGAATACCAAAGAAACTTGGAGATCCAGGAGTACCTACTATACCATGCTCCATTAAAAGAAACTATGTTAAAACTGCTTTATGTGATCTTGGAGCCGGTGTTAGTGTTATGCATCTCTCTTTATATCATAGACTTGACTTGAATAAGTTGACACCTACTGAAATATCTTTGCAAATGGATGATAAATCAACTGCTATACCTGTCGGTATTTGTGAGGATGTGCCTGTTGTAGTTGCAAGCGTTACTATTTTAACAGACTTTGTTATTCTTGATATTCCCGAGGTCGATAGTATGTCTATTATTCTTGGAAGACCTTTTATTAATACCGCAGGGGCTGTTATTGATTGCAACAAAGGCAATGTCACTTTTCATGTTAATGGTAATGAACATACGGTACACTTTCCGAGGAAACAACCTCAAGTTCATAGTATCAATTCTATCGGAAAAATTCCATCGATTATATTTGGAGGTTTTGAATTTCCTCTTCCTACTGTCAAGAAGAAATATGATATACTTATTATTGGGGATGTGCATATCCCCGTTGAGGTAACCTAGTGTTATCCGAAATTTCTCCGGTTTCATGTTAATCGGAATGAGTTTGTTAACAAGACTTGATCAACCTTGTTAGTGGATTCCTTTTGACAAGCATGAGATGGATGAGACTAGAAGCACAACCTTTTGTACCCTCTCTATACTTTCTGTTATTTAGTTGAAATAAAGTAAAAATAAATACTTTTCTGTCTGTTATCTGATTATTCGTGCAATATAAAAATACCTCGAAAATAAAAGTTCTCCAAATGCCTTGAAAATTAAATATGATTTTTTCTAGAATATTTGAGGATTTATGGAACAAAGAACACACCAGGGGGACCAACCACCTTGCCACGAGGGTGGGGGGCGCGCCCCCTGCCTTGTGGGCCCATGGTGGCCCTCCTCCACTTATTCCTGCACCCATCCTCTTCTTCTTCCTCCCACAAACACGAAAAACCAACTCAAGCACGAGTTCCGGCCCTCTTTGCTGCCATTTTCGATCTCCTTGCTCAAGCACCTCTCACAAAACTGCTTGGGGAGATTGTTCCTTGGTATGTGACTCCTCCATTGGTCCAATTAGTTTTTGTTCTAGTGCTTTATTCATTGCAATTTTTTGCTGCTTAGGTGACCCTGTTCTTGAGCTTGCATGTCAATTTATGTGGTCAAAAGTAGTTTTGATGCATGATATAGGCCCTAGGCACGTGTAGGAGTGGTTGCTATCAATATTATTGAGTTTGGTTTACTTTTATTTTGAAGTTACTAAAAATTTCAGAATTTTTCGGAAAATGATGAGGATATTATTGAGGGGCTCATCGAGCCAAAGCTCGAAGGAAAAGGCACCGAAGCCTAAGTATAATTTGCCGCGCACCGCGGAGGTTCGGGCGTGTGAATGGCCTTCCAGGATTTCTTGAGAGCAGCCAGGATTTATGAAGATTTTCATGAATTGGCTCATAATGCAGGCCTCACTGCTTTCCTCCATGCCCAATGCGATCAGTATCTCTTACTCACAAATACCTTTGTGCAAAACTTTAATTTTCATTCTAGGAACTCACCACCTACGGTGGAGTTTCATATATATGATGAGCATAAGGAGATATCACTTTATGATTTCTGTCGGATTTGTTTAGTCCCTTTTGGGGCAAGACAGAAGAACCACAACATGATGATGTGGAGGGGTTTATTGATACTATCACTGTAGGAGAAACTAGGTAGGTTTCCGATGCATGAATCACTAGCATACATTTTCCTGTTTTACGTTACTTTGCATTATTTGCTAGTCGCTGCTTAATTGGAAGCGGAAACTGTGGAAACCTTAGTATCCCTGATATAATTATTGTGCTCCACGGTTTATATAGTGATAACACTTTTAGTATGGGCGGTATTATTGCTAAACGGTTAAGTCTGAACCGTACAAAGGGCCCCATCTTTGGAGGTATCTATGCTAGACGCCTAGCTGCACATTTTAACATACCTATTAGGCATGCTGAGAAGGAAGAAGAAGTGCTGCCTCATGTTTATCTAGACTATAAAAGTATGGTGGCACATGATTTTATTATTAAGAATAGGGCAGGAGAGCTTAAATATCAATTGTTCTTTAATAAACATCATCCTGAGACTATTACCTTGCCTGCTCCTTCTTTGTTTGATTTGACTGCAGGCAAGTACCTTGTTCCGTTGACGGCTATCCACGCCTACCGGAACCCTGCACCAGCCGAGGAGCCAGAACCGGAACCACAATTTGATCCTTCACGACAGTCTAACTATCAGTGGGATCCGGAGATGATTGCCAGCCAGTGGCACTCGGAGCCTTCTTCTTCCTCATTGCAGTATGACCCCAAAAACTATTATTATGGATATCAGCCAGGCCAGCCGTGGCCATAGACCAACTTAGGCCAAACGCCTAAGCTTGGGGGAGTATGTATTTCTCACCGACATTACATTTATGTTCACACACACTCATTGCTAGATGTCGGTGTTCATACTTTTTCATTGTATCATCCATGCTAGTTTATTTCCTTCTATGCTTTCTTCTTGTGTGTTTGATAAACCTTAAGAAAAAACCAAAAAATTAGTTGTAGCTTTTAATTAATTTACTTTTCATGCTTGTAGTAGTAATTAAAAAGAAAACCCAAAAATATTTCATGTTCTTCTTTTGCTTGTTGGGAGCTTTCCCGTGTAAATAGTTTTAATTCTTTTGTTTTCTTTGGTGGTCAGTAGGAGAAGACCATGATTAAATTGTTGAAGTGGCTCTTATATTCTTTATTGTTGATTTAACCAAGAGCCCATATTACCTTGTCTTGTCCTGTTTATTGAATGCTCGCAGATTCCAGCTTAGTCCGATGCACGTGCACTCTTATTATTATTCACATCGTTCGATCATGCAAGTGAAAGGCAATTATGATGATATATGATGGACTAACTGAGATGAGAAAAGCTGGTACGAACTCGACCTCTTTTGTTTTTGTAAATATGATGATTTCATCGTTCTTGATTCAGCTTGTTATGAATAAACATGTTTGCAATGACAATTAGAGATCATAGTTGCTTGTGCCATGCTTGATTAGCTATGAGCTATAATGGTTTACCTTGCATGCCAACATGCTATTAAAATGGTTATGATGTGGTATGATAGGGTGGTATCCTCCTCTGAATGATTTAAGTGACTTGACATGGCACATGTTCACGCATGTAGTTGAAACAAATCAACATAGCCTTCACGATATTTATGTTCATGGTGGATTACTCCCTCCTTCCATCTAAATAGGGCCTAATGCGTTTTTTGAGGCTAACTTTGACCAAACATTAGAGCAATAATATATGACATGCAACTTAAACAAAGCATACCTTCAAATTCGTATGTCAAAGGAGCTTCCAATTATATAATTTTCATAGTATACATCTCATGTGCTATTAATCTTGTCAATAGTCAAAGGTTGTCTAGTAAAACACATTAGGCCCTATATAGATGGAAGGAGGGAGTATATCCTACTCATGCTTGCATCCAATGTTTATTAATTTTAATGCATGTACATGACTGTCATCGCTCTCTAGTTGGTCGCTTCCTAGTCTTTTGCTAGCCTTCACCTGTACTAAGAGGGAATACTGCTTGTGCATCCAATCCCTTAAACCCCAAAGTTATTCCAGATGAGTCCACTATACCTTCCTATATGTGGTATCTACCTACTGTTCCAAGTAAATTTGTATGTGCCAAACTCTAAACCTTCAAATAAATATCCTGTTTTGTATGCTCGAATAGCTCATGTATCAACTAGGGATGTCTGTATCTTCCATGTTAGGCGGGTTATTCTCAAGAGGAGTGGACTCCGCTCCTCACTCATGAGATAAATGGCTGGTCACCGGGATGCCCAGTCCCATGCTTTATGCAAACTAAATCAAAAATAATTGCAAACAGAACTCCCCCTAGGACCTGATGTATGTTGGAGGCACTCATTGTTTCGAGCAAGCCATGCATTGATGTTTGTTGGTGGAGGGGGAGTATAAACTTTACCATTCTGTTTGGGAACCGCCTATAATGTGTGTAGCATGGAAGATATCGCCATCTCTTGGTTGTTATGTTGACAATGGAAGTATACCGCTCAAAATATTATTCACCTCTATTTCAAAATCGAGCTCTGGCACCTCTACAAATCCCTGATTCCCTCTGCTAAGGGCCTATCCATTTACTTTTATGTTGAGTCATCACCCTCTTATTAAAAAGCACCAGTTGGAGAGCACCGCTGTCATTTGCATTCATTACTATTAATTTATATTGGGTCTGACTATGATTGGATCTCTTTTACCATGAATTACAATGTCTAGTCAGTCCTTGATCTTTAAAGGTGCTCTGCATTTATGTTTTGCGGTCTCAGAAAGGGCTAGCGAGATACCATCTTGTTATATCATATTATGATTGTTTTGAGAAAGTGTTGTCATCCGAGATTCATTATTATGGCTTGCTAGTTGATTATGCTATTGATATGTGTAATCATGAGACCTGAGAATTATTGCAAATATGGTTAGTTATAATCTTTGCTGAAAACTTGAATGCTAGCTTGACATATTTACAACAACAAGAGCAAACAGAGTTTGTAAAAGTTTTTCTTTATTTCTTTTAGTTTGTCAACTGAATTGCTTGAGGACAAGCAAGGGTTTAAGCTTGGGGGAGTTGATACGTCTCCAACGTATCTACTTTACAAACACTTTTGCCCTTGTTTTGGACTCTAACTTGTATGATATGAATGGAACTAACCTGGACTGACGCTATTTTCTGCAGAATTGCCATGATGTTGTTTTATGTGCAGAATTTTTTTTCTCAAAATGACCTGAAACTCCACAGAATATCTTACAATAAATAATAAAAAATCCTCACCAAAGATGAAGACCAGGGGGCCCACACCCTTGCCACGAGGGTGGGGGCGCGCCCCCTACCTTGTGGTCCCCCTGGAGACCTCCCGACTCCAACTCCAACCCTATATAACTGCTTTCGGGGAGAAAAAAATAGGAGAGAAGAAATCATCGTGTTTTACGATACGGAGCCGCCGCCAAGCCCTAAAACCTCTCAGGAGGGCTGATCTGGAGTCCGTTCGGGGCTCCGGAGAGGGGGATTCGTCGCCGTCGTCATCATTAACCATCCTCCATCACTAATTTCATGATGCTCACCCACCATGCGTGAGTAATTCCATCGTAGGCTTGTTGGACGGTGATGGGTTGGATGAGATTTATCATGTAATCGAGTTAGTTTTGTTAGAGTTTGATCCCTAGTATCCACTATGTTCTGAGATTGATGTTGCTATGACTTTGCTATGCTTAATGCTTGTCACTAGGGCCCGAGTGCCATGATTTCAGATCTGAACCTATTATGTTTTCATCAATATATGAGAGTTCTATATCCTATCTTGCAAGTCTATAGTCACCTATTATGTGTTATGATCCGTTAACCCCGAAGTGACAATAATCGGGATACTTACCGGTGATGACCGTAGTTTGAGGAGTTCATGTATTCACTATGTGCTAATGCTTTGTTCCAGTTCTCTATTAAAAGGAGGCCTTAATATCCCTTAGTTTCCATTAGGACCCCGCTGCCACGGGAGGGTAGGACAAAATATGTCATGCAAGTTCTTTTCCATAAGCACATATGACTATATTCGGAATACATGCCTACATTACATTGACGAATTGGAGCTAGTTCTGTGTCACCCTATGTTATGACTGTTACATGATGAACCGCATTCGGCATAATTATCCATCATTGATCCAATGCCTACGAGCTTTCCATATACTGGTTTACGCTTATTTACTTTCCCGTTTCTATTGTTACAATCACTACAAAATACCAAAAACATTACTTTGCTTTAGTTACTATTTTGTTACCGTTGCCATCATTACAATATTACTTTGCTACTAAACACTTTGCTGCAGATACTAAGTTTCCAGGTGTGGTTGAATTGACAACTCAGCTGCTAATACTTGAGAATATTCTTTGGCTCCCCTTGTGTCGAATCAATAAATTTGGGTTGAATACTCTACCCTCGAAAGCTGTTGCGATCCCCTATACTTGTGGGTTATCACCCCCTTTTATACAAGGGAGGACAATCCAACCGTTACCCCCCAAAGCAGCCCCGCAGAGGGCGGTACTACCGCAGGGGGCAGCGGTACTACCGCCCCCCTCCCAGTATTGCCGTGCAGTCTGGGAGGGCTGGAGAATGAGCAGGAAACATGCCCAGTGCGGTACTGCCATGGTGGTAGGGCGGTACTACCGCTCTCGAGTGGTACTACCGCTTCTACTTCCGCTGCTAAGTGTCGCACAATCGACACGAGAGGCGACCCCCTCGAGTCGATGCGGTAGGAGCCCGGTACTGCAGCGGTACTGCGGCTGAGGACCCACAAGCGGTACTACCACTGGGTACCGTGGTACTACCGCTTGGACCAAAGTAGGCTCATAACGCAAGGAAAGAGACCTCCATCGACACGGGAAGGCTCAGAGGGTGCAAAAAGGAAGTGTACATGATGATTCCACCCTAGCCTTACCAAAGTGGACCCCCTCTTGATAGTACGGTGACTCCTATGAGACAAGACCACCAAACTAGAAACGAAAGAGCTACACCGTCTTGAATAAAAACTCCGAGGGGAAAGAATCGTCTCGTGCCAAAGGATGAATCTCTGAAAAGCTCAAAGCACATGATCAGTCTACAAAGGCATTGTCATCAATCACCAAAACACCTTAGGGATAAATATGCCCTTACGCTAAGCTTGGGGATGCCCCGGAAGGCATCCCCTCTTTCGTCTTCTTCTATCGGTCACTTTACTTGAGGCTATATTTTTATTCACCACATGATATGTGTTTTGCTTGGAGCGTCTTGTATGATTTGCGTCTTTGCTTTTTAGTTTGCCACAATAATCCTTGCTATACACACCTTTTGGGAGAGACACACATGAATTGGAATTTATTAGAATACTCTATGTGCTTCACTTATATCTTTTGAGCTAGATAATTTTGCTCTAGTGCTTCACTTATATCTTTTAGAGCACGATCGTAGTTTTATTTTATAGAAATTATTGATCTCTCATGCTTCACTTATATTATTTTGAGAGTCCTTTAGAAGACCATGGTAATTTGCTTTGGTTATGAAATTAGTCCTAATATGATAGGCATCCAAGATGGGTATAATAAAAACTATCATAAAAAGTGCATTGAATACTATGAGAAGTTGGATACTTCATAATTGTTTTGAGATATAAAGGTGGTGATATTAGAGTGTGCTAGTTGAGTAGTTGTGAATTTGAGAAATACTTGTGTTGAAGTTTGCAAGTCCCGTAGCATGCACGTATGGTAACCGTTGTGTAACAAATTTGAAACATGAGGTGTTCTTTGATTGTATTCCTTATGAGTGGCGGTCGGGGACGAGCGATGGTCTTTTCCTACCAATCTATCCCCCAAGGAGCATGCGCGTAGTACTTGGTTTTTGATGACTTGTAGATTTTTGCAATAAGTATATGAGTTCTTTATGACTAATGTTGAGTCCATGGATTATATGCACTCTCACCCTTCCATCATTGCTAGCCTCTTAGGTACCGTGCATTGCCCTTTCTCACCTTGAGAGTTGGTGCAAACTTCGTCCGTGCATCCAAAGCCCGTGATATGATACGCTCTATCACACATAAACCTCCTTATATCTTCCTCAAAACAGCCACCATACCTACCTATTATGGCATTTCCATAGCCATTCCGAGATATATTGCCATGCAACTTTCCACCGTTTCATTCATGACACGCATCATCATTATCATATTGCTTTGCATGATCATGTAGTTGACATCGTATTTGTGGCAAAGCCGCCATGCATAATTTATCATACATGTCACTCTTGATTCATTGCGTTTCCCGGTACACCACCGGAGGCATTCATATAGAGCCATATTTTGTTCTAGTATTGAGTTGTAAATAAATAGAAGTGTGATGATCATCATTAATAGATCATTGTCCCAAATAAAAAAAAAAGAAGAAAGGCCAAATAAAAATAAAAAGGCCCAAAAGAAGAAAAAAATAAAATAAATAAAAAGGGGCAATGCTACTATCCTTTTTTCCACACTTGTGCTTCAAAGTAGCACCATGATCTTTATGATAGAGAGTCTCTTTGTTTTGTGACTTTCATATACTAGTGGGGATTTTTCATTATAGAACTTGGCTTGTATATTCCAACAACGGGCTTCCTCAAATGCCCTAGGTCTTCGTGAGCAAGCAAGTTGGATGCACACCCACTTAGCTTCTTTTGTTGAGCTTTCATACATTTATAGCTCTAGTGCATCTGTTGCATGTCAATCCCTACTCCTTGCATTGACATGAATTGATGGGCATCTCCCTAGCCCGTTGATTAGCCTCGTCGATGTGAGACTTTCTCCTTTTTTAAGTCTTCTCGACATAACCTCCATCACCATATTCTATTCCACCCATAGTGCTATATCCATGGCTCACGCTCATGTATTGCGTGAAAGTTGAAAAAAGTTTGAGATTACTAAAGTATGAAACAATTGCTTGGCTTGTCATCGGGGTTGTGCATGATGAGAGCATTCTTGTGCGACGAAAATGGAGCATGATCAAACTATATGATTTTGTAGGGATGAACTTTCTTTTGCCAAGTTTATTTTGAGAAGACATGATTGCTTAGTTAGTATGCTTGAAGTATTATTATTTTTATGTCAATATTAAACTTTTGTCTTGAATCTTTCGGATCTGAACATTCATGCCACAATAAAGAAAATTACATTGAGAATTACGCTAGGTAGCATTCCACATCAAATATTCTATTTTTATCATTTACCTACTCAAGGACGAGTAGGAATTAAGCTTGGGGATGCTTGATACGTCTCCAACGTATCTATAATTTTTGATTGTTCCATGCTATTATATTGTCTGTTTTGGATGTCAATGGGCTTACTTATACACTTTTATATTATTTTTGGGACTAACCTACTAACCTAAGGCCTAGTGCAAATTCCTATTTTTTTTGCCTATTTCAGTGTTTCACAGAAAAGGAATATCAAATGGAATCCAAATGGAATAAAACCTTCGGGAGAGTTATTTTTGGAACGAACGTGATCCAGGGGACTTGGAGTGGACGTCAAGCAACCAACGAGGAGGCCACGAGGCAGGGGGCATGCCCTCCACCCTCGTGGGCCCCTAGTGGCTCCACTGACCTACTTCTTCCTCCTATATATATCAGTATACCCTGAAAACATCCAGGAGCACCACAAAACCCTATTTCCACCGCCGCAACCTTATGTACCCAAGAGATCCCATCTTGGGACCTTTTCCAGAGCTCCGCCGGAGGGGGCATCGATCATGGAGGGCTTCTACATCAACACCATAGCCTCTCCGATGATGTGTGAGTAGTTTACCTCAGACCTCCGGGTCCATAGTTATTAGCTAGATGGCTTCTTCTATCTCTTTGGATCTCAATACAATGTTCTCCTTGATCTTCTTGGAGATCTATTTTATGTAACTCTTTTTGCGGTGTGTTTGTCGAGATCCGATGAATTGTGGGTTTATGATCAAGTTTATCTATGAACAATATTTGATTCTTCTCTGAAATCTTTTATGTATGATTGGTTATCTTTGCAAGTCTCTTCGAATTATCAGTTTGGTTTGGACTACTAGATTGATCTTTGAGGGAGTCCCGGACAAAGGGGTCCTCAGGCGTCCGGCCTGTTATCCATGGGCCGGACTAATGGGCTGTGAAGACATGAAGACCGAAGACTGTACATGTGTCTGGATTGGACTCTCCTTGGTGTGGAAGACACGCTTGGCGACCGACTATGAAGATTCCTTCTTATGTAACCGACTCTATGTAAACCCTAGATCCCCCTGGTGTCCATATAAACTGTAACAACCTAGATTTTTGCCCTTTTCTTTTTTCCTTTGATTTTCTTGGATTTCCTGTTTTGTTTTGCTTTCCCGTGGCTGTCTGGTTATGAAACTTGGGAAGATCATGTCTTCCTAGGTTTTATAGTGGCTTGTCACCCTCATAATCATCCCTAGATCATGTCATTTCCATACTTGACCTAACCCAAATTTCTTTTGTTGGGAATATTCCTTTTCTGATAAAGGAATAACCCTTTAAAAATCTAGGTTGTGAAGCAACCTATATATCTACCACTCCTAAAATTTCCAAATAATTCTCATAAATTTTTTGGGTACTATCTTCCTCAAATATTGAAAAATATTTCATTGCCATGTTCAAAAATAATCCTCCAATAACTATTTTCCTATTTTGTCCTAAATGGCACTTTGCAAAGGAAGTGTTATTTATATTTGCTTGATTGACCTCAAACTTCTTGGACAGCTTCTCCTGTCCATATCATTGCCTCATGCCAAAATTCAACTCAATTTACCTAGTAAATATTCCTGAGCAATGTTTCAAAGTTCCTGTCGAAGGGAAGTAATTGTGAAGGAAGTACAAGCTAGGCATATGCAAATGAGGTGAAATTTTGCAAGCTCCTTCCTATGGTCAAATCATGACTCTCCACCAAATATGAGCTCATGTAACTCATCTATGTGAGCCCAGCCCTAAATCTTAGTTTCTGGTCAGATTTTTAGTTTGTGAAGCAACTATATTTTATATTACTTCAATTGAGCTGAAAATTTACCAGGACATGCTTCTACCTATATCAACTCCTTCCACAAAGTTTTACCTCAATTGGTTAAACAATTACCCTGTGTATTTTTTCCAAGTTTCTGTCCAGAATGAAGCTTTGTGAAGCAAGTGCCACTTTGGTATTTCCAAATGGCATGAAACTTTTACAGCAGCTTCATATCATCATATAACCCCTCCATGCCAAATTTCAGCTCATAGAAATCAAGTATGTGAGTGTATCATCCAAATCCCTAATTCTAGCCAGTATTGCACTTTCTACTGCAACCCTCATCTAAACTCCTCCTCTTAGTCTGATTTTTGGTGATTAGTGTCACCTTAGTGTGTGATCATCATCAGACAAACTAGTTACTACGTTACCTAGCTGGTTTAACCACGGAGAGTTACAAGCACCTTCTTACTGATTTACTTTGGAGCATAGTGCAAATCTCTTCTTTGCCCCTGGACCGATTTATTTCTTCAGTTGGACTAAGGGCATCAAGGTCCATCTACTGGATATGGTTGGACACGCCAAAGAGCGCCGCTTGCACCAGTGCGCGTGGTGATCACGCTTGCGTCATGGCTGAATGCGTGCTCTGGCTTGTTCCGGCCACTGTTCTCGTCTCCTCCCTCCTCGTCTCGACCTTCATTCATGTCTAGCTAGTAGCTCCCCCATGATGCCTTGCGTCGCCCTGCATCGCTGCCTCGTCATGGTTCACCTTAAATGAGCTCCAAATGCCTTGCCTGTGCCACAAACCGGCTCTGTCCTCCATTGTTTGCAAGTTGGAGCTCACCCGTGAGCTTGAGAAGCCTCCCCGCGGCTATATAAGGGGTGCCCGAGGTCCCCGGCTCCTCATCGCTCCCTCTCTCGCCTCATTTTCCCTTTGGAATCGCCACATCTAGCCATTGTTCACCGTCATCCTCTATGGCCGCCTCGGCCTCGGCTTGGGTCCGGCCACCACAGGTGTAGCGACCAGACCTCAAACAGTCTGATCTCTATGCTCAGGTGTCATCCCTGGATCAGTAATGCTGACACCACACAGTACATCGAAGGATTTATAGCAGAGTGGCAATCACACTTATTACATCGTTGTCTCAAAGAGACTTATTACAATAAATATAGCTTAAGGCCATATCGTGTCGAAAATAGCGGAAGACTTGGAAGGTAAATGGGTCCATCAACTCCAACGGCATCACTGAGTATAGGGCCACGACCTAAAAGCACCTTACTCGTCGTCTGAAAAGTCTGCAATATGAGAAGTTGCAGCCCGAAAACAGGTCAGCACATGGAATATGATGGCAATGTAACACATAGAGAGTAATGGAATGAAACAGCTATACTATATGCATATATGGCTGGTGGAAAAGCTCTATGGTTACAGTTTTGCGTAAAGCCAGTTTTTCCCTACTGCAAAGGAATACATTTATTTAACTATCATGGTGGTTGTGAAACATTGAGAATGGTTGACAGCATTCTCAATCCCAATTAAAAGTAATTAAAACCCAACAACATTAATTAGAAGTAACATGTTGAGATTCACAATGATATTCAAGTACTAGATACTCAAGTTGTCCATAACCTGGGACACAGCTAATCATGATTAGTTTGTACACTCTGCAGAGGTTAGCGCACTTTTCCCCACATGACTCGATCGCCTCCGTTTGTTTTCCCGCACTACATGGTGTTTGAGAAACGGATGACCGAGACATAGTATTTCAGAAGCGCTAGCACCTTACATGTGGGGTAGACCGTACCACCTACAACCCCTACATCTGCTAGTCCACCCCGTAAGAGTTCGCACAACTTAGTCAACTATGCCAGAGCCCATAGTAGCATGTGGCTGCACAGGGAAGTTTCTAGCATGAATTATCTTATGATCCCTTTGAGCCTGGGTGGCGGTTCGAAAAAAAAACAGGCAAGTCCTGATAGACATCAGGTGCCTCAATCCACCCAGATGTGTGTATAAGTTGCCACCTTAGATAAACCATTAAAATTATCAACTCACATCTGTCATGGGTTTCACTCACCCAATCCACGTCTACTAGCATAGCATCGCATAATAAGCAAACGTAGAAGTAACTCCCAAAGGTTTCATAATAATACAGGTAATAGGTACTACCTCACCTACTTCCCATCCCACAAATTAATTAGATCCTAATCATGCAATGTGAAAGGACTGATCTAATGCAATAAAACTGGGTTGTAGAAAAGGTATGATCAAAGTGTTACTTGCCTTGCTGATGATTCGCGAGACCTAGGGTTTCGAAGTAACAAGCGGTGCAATCCGGGTGATCTATCGCAGACAAACAACAAGCATACAATAAGTACTCATCTAATGCACATGTAAAAATCAAATAGAAGATCTAACCAGAAGGTTCAACTTAAGAACTCCGGTTGCAAAGAAAGAACGAACCGAACAAAGAAACGGAAAACAAACGGTGGAAGAAAACAGCTCGGTTCTAGCAAGTTGAAACTAGGTCAAATTTTACCGGGGCAAAAACTTGTTTAAGTTGATTAGACGGAATGGCGGTTTCGCAACGAAACTCCAAGCGCTTGAATCACCTGATTCCGATAAACGAGCGAGAAGAAAGACTAGAACGAAGATCGGATCTGAGATCATGATCGCGGAATAAATCCGACGAAAAGAAAAAGAAGAACGATTAAACGAATGGGCGTCGTTAACCGGGGAAAATCGGTGATCACGTTCGTTGAGACGAACGGTCCGAAAGAAGAATGAAAACCGATCTAGGGTTTTCGGAGAAAAAGACCAAAATGAAAAACCGATCTAGAAACTGGAACGGTTTAGAAAAGAACCGGAAAGAAAACGAATCGGAAGAGAAGAAAAGAATCGGAACGATTAGAAGAAAACGATCCGAGGAAAAGAGATGCGGGGCAACCTCCGGCGAGGTCTCCGGCGAACGGCGGCATAGGGCGGCGGCGGTGTGGGCAAGGTGCGGCGGCGGCGGTGGTGAGGGGCGGCGCGGCGGCGGTGTAGGGCGCAGGGTGGGGCGCGGCTTGGGGAGACGCGGGGTGGTATGGGGCTTGGGGTTGATTTGATGTGGGGAGAGGGTTTGATTTGATGTGTTGGAGGGGGGTGCTGGTATTTATATAGGTGAGGGGAGGGGAGACTTGGGGTAGGGGACACGAAATATACTAGGAATAGGAAAGCAAAAGAAAAAGAAACAAGGAAAGAGGAGGGGCTAACCGACCTAAGTCCCGCTGGGACTTGGCTAGGGAGCGGCGGCGGCTGCCTGCGCGCCTGGCGCCTGGCGCCTGCGCTGCGCGCGAGGGGAGGGGCCGGCTGGCCTGGCGGGAGGCTCCTTTTTTTAAAAAAAAACTGGTTCCGCGCGCAGAGAAAAAAAACAAACAAAAAGAGAACTAAACGAACTCCGAAAAATCTAAAGTAAAATTTCCCCGACTCCTAAAAATGAGCCGAACAAAATGAACTTTACTCCGGACCTAAAATGCAATTTTTGAAAATGCGCATTTTCCCTATCCAAATAAAACGCAAATAAAACTCCGGCAAAAACCAAAATTGATCTATTTATTAAATCTTCATTTTTCCTAAATTTGGGAAAGTCATATTATTCCCTCTCTCATATATTTTGACACCGGAAAATAATTGAAGATAAAATAAATAAATCAAATGATCCTCTTTTCGAAATTTGAAAGAACTCAAATATGAAAATAACGAAATCTCCAACTCTCTCCGAGGGTCCTTGAGTTGTGAAATTTCTAGGATCAACCAAAATGCAAGAAAATATGATATGCATGATGATCTAGTGTATAACATTCCAAATTGAAAATTTGGGATGTTACAAACCTACCACCCTTAAGATGAATCTCGCCCTCGAGATTCGGGTTGGCTAGAAAATAGGTGAGGGTGGTCTTTGAGCAAATCTTCTTCTCTCTCCCAGGTGGCTTCATCCTCTGAATGGTGGTTCCACTGAACTTTGCAAAACTTGATAACCTTGCTACGGGTGACTCTGCTGGCAAAATCGAGAATCTTGACTGGCTTCTCCTCATACGTTAAGTCGTCCTTCAACTGAATCGCTTCGAGTGGCACGGTATCTCTTAGCGGTACTTCCGCCATTTTGGCATGACATTTCTTCAGCTGAGAAACATGGAATACATCATGAACTCCTGACAGTCCCTCTGGTAATTCCAACTTATAAGCGACTTCTCCCATACGTTGCAAGATCTTGTACGGTCCAACGAAACGCGGTGCTAATTTTCCCTTAACTCCAAAGCGCTTAACTCCTCAAAGTGGGGATACTCGAAGATAAACTCTGTCTCCGGTTTCGTAAACTGTCTCCTTGCGTTTAGAATCTGCGTAGCTCTTCTGCCTGGACTGGGCTACCTTGAGCCTATCGCGAATCAACTTAACTTTCCGTTCAGACTCCTTAATCAAATCTGGTCCAAAGAATTGACGGTCTCCAACTTCGTCCCATGACAACGGTGTCCTGCACCTCCTTCCGTATAAAGCTTCGAAAGGTGCCATCTTCAAACTGGTTTGGTAACTGTTGTTATAAGAAAACTCCACATACGGCAAGTTATCGTCCCAACTAGATCCATAATCTAGTGCACAAGCTCTCAGCATATCTTCCAAAATCTGATTGACTCTCTCGGTCTGTCCATCCGTCTATGGGTGAAAAGCTGTGCTGAATTCTAGTCTGGTTCCTAAAGTTTCATGCAACTGATTCCAAAACTTTGAGGTAAATCGGGTTCCTCTATCTGATACGATACTCCTCGGAACTCCATGCAAACAAATGATCCTAGTCATGTAGATCTTTGCCAACTTAGAGCTGGTGTAAGTGGTCTTAACTGGAATAAAATGTGCTACCTTCGTCAAACGATCAACTACTACCCATATCGAGTCATAGCCTGATTTTGTCCTGGGTAGTCCTGTGATAAAATCTGTGCCTATCTTATCCCACTTCCATTCGGGTATCGGCAATGGTTGTAACAATCCTGCTGGCTTCTGATGCTCTGCCTTTACTCTCTGACATACGTCACAAACTGCTACATATGCTGCAATATCCTTCTTCATTCCGGTCCACCAGAATGTTTCCTTCAAATCCAAATACATCTTGGTATTCCCTGGGTGAATCGAATACAGTGAATCATGTGCCTCTTGCAAAATCGACTTCCTGATCTCCGGGTCTTTTGGCACATAAACACGGTCCTCAAACCATAGGGTATCGTGCTCATCCTCACGAAATCCCTTTGCTTTTCCTTTGCTCATTTTCTCTTTTATAGCAGCAATCTCCTTGTCAGATTTCTGAGCTTCTCTGATCTTATCCATCAATGTTGACTGAATCTCCAATGCTGCTACATAGCCTCTCGGAACTATTTCCAAACATAGCTCACGAAGGTTTTCTGCTAACTCCTTTGGTATTTTCCCCGTCATTAGAGTATTGACATGGCTCTTACGGCTCAATGCGTCAGCTACTACATTAGCTTTTCTGGGATGGTAATGCAATCTCATGTCATAATCCTTGATGAGCTCCAACCATCTCCTTTGTCGGAGGTTCAACTCCTTCTGAGTGAAAATGTACTTCAAACTCTTGTGATCCGTGTACACCTCACAATGATTTCCAATGAGGAAATGTCTCCACGTCTTTAATGCATGCACTACGGCTGCTAACTCCAAATCATGCGTGGCATAATTCAACTCATGAGGCTTCAGTTGTCGTGAAGCATATGAAACAACTCTTCCTTCCTGCATAAGCATTGCTCCAAGTCCTCGACGTGAAGCGTCGCAATACACCTCATAATCCTTGGTCTGATCTGGCAAAATCAATACCAGTGAGGTGACCAAACGTTTCTTCAACTCCTAGAAACTAGCCTCACACTCCTCAGTCCATTTGAACTTAGTATCCTTCTTCAACAATTCAGTCATAGGCTTTGCAATCTTTGAAAAGTTCTCAATGAATCTCTGGTAGTATCCTGCGAGTCCAAGAAAACTCCGGATCTCTCCAACTGTTATTGGTGCTTCCCATTCGGTTACGGTCTCAACCTTTGTGGGGTAAACTGCTATACCTTCTCCAGATATAACGTGTCCGAGGAATCCAACTTCCTTTAACCAAAACTCGCATTTGCTGAATTTAGCGTATAACTGGTGTTCCCTTAGTTTCTCCAAAACCAAACGCAAATGTTCCTTATGCTCCTCTTCATTCTTTGAATAAACCAGGATGTCATCAATGAACACTATGACGAACTTATCCAAAAACTCCATAAACACTTTGTTCATCAGGTTCATAAAATAGGCAGGTGCGTTAGTCAATCCAAATGACATAACGGTATACTCATACAGTCCATATCTCGTGGTGAATGCTGTCTTAGGTATGTCCTGCTCTCGAATCTTCAATTGATGGTACCCTGATCGCAAATCGATCTTGGAAAACACTTTAGCTCCTTACAATCGATCAAACAGATCGTTGATCATTGGCAGTGGGTACTTGTTCTTGATGGTTACTTCATTCAATCCCTGATAATCTACAACCATCCTTAATGATCCATCCTTCTTTTCCACTAGAAGTACGGGTGATCCCCAAGGCGATGAACTTGGGCGAATGTAACCTTTATCCAATAACTCCTTAATCTGATTCTTAATTTCCACCAAATCCTTTGCTGGCATCCTATATGGTCGCTTCGATATTGGGCCTGTACCTGGCAATAACTCAATCAAAAACTCAATGTCTCTATCCGGTGGCATGCCTGGCAATTCCTATGGAAATACATCAGGAAAATCCATTACCACTGGTACCTCTTCTTGCACAACTCCTGTTAGGCAGTTTACTTGTGTCCTGTTTGGCACATGCCGGGATACATACTTGATCCTTCTTCCTTCTGGTGTGGTAAGCAAAATTGACTTACTAGCACATTCAATGTTCCCTTCATACTTCGATAACCAATCCATGCCTAATATCACATCCAATCCTTGAGTTTCCAATACTATTAGGTCTGAGGGGAACACATAGTTACCAATCCTTAATGGTAACCGATCACACCATCATCTAGCCATAAACTCCGCTCCTGGTGAGCTTACTAACCTGGATGACCTAAGGGCTTGGGTTGGCAGGTTATATTTGTCCACAAATCCCATTGATATGTATGAATGTGATGCTCCAGTATCAAAAAGAACGAGTGCAGTAAATGACTTAACCAAAAAATTACCTATTACTGCATCGGGCTGATCTTCAACCTCCTCGACATTAATGTGGTTCACCTGTCCCCTATTGAAAGGGTTTGGCTTCTTCCCAGAGCTTCCATTTCCATTTCCATTCTGGCCTTCAGGACATTCATTGGCATTATGTCCGGTTTTGGAACACTTGAAACAGGTGACTTGACTCAGGTCTCTCTTGGTTGGGGTCGATGGGGTGCTGCGGTTCTGGCCATTACTTCCTCCATTCCCATTACCATTCTTGTGGCCATTATGGTTGTGCGAGCTACCTCCTCCATGGGTGTGCTGAAACTTAAATCCCGGTTTAGGGGTAAAACGGGGCTTCTGCTGGGCTCCAGAGTTATACTTCCCCTGTCCATACTTCCTCTTACGGTTTTCAATCTGCTGTTGCTTTCCTTCAATCATGATGGCACGATCTACCAACTCCTGGTAGTTGTTGAAACTCGCTACCATCAACTTCATACTCAACTCATCATTCAGTCCTTCCAGAAACTTCTCTTGCTTAGCTGCACCCGTAGCAACGTCATCTGGGGCATAACGTGCTAACTTGCTGAAGTCGTCAACGTACTGGACAACTGTCCTTCCTCCTTGGCGTAAGTTGCGAAACTCACGCTTCTTTATGGCCATAGCTCTTGCTGAAACATGGGCAGTGCGGAAAGCTTGCTGAAACTGATCCCATGTGACAGTGTCTACTGGGTAGGTGGCTGTGAAATTCTCCCACCATGCTGCCGCGGGTCCGTCAAGCTGGTGAGCGACAAACTTCACTTTCTCACCATCCGTGCATCCTGCAGTGGTCAACTCCCTTCCTATCTTGCGGAGCCAATCATCTGCTACTATCAGCTCGGTGCTACTAGAAAACACCGGCGGATTCAGCCTAAGGAAACGGGCTAAGTGGTCAACAGGTGGTGGTGGTGGTGGTGGGTTGTTGTTGTTGTTCTGCTGGTTCTGAACTAACATCTGCATCAATTGATTCTGCTGCTGGATCAACTGAGTGAGCTCAGGTGGGAATCCGTTGTCACGTCTCGGAGGCATCTGAGGGTTTAGAAAAGACGAGAATTAAGAATAGAGAGAGGTCTAAAGGGAAGACACTACCCCAATGCACATGAGAAAATGCACACAAAAATCACTTCATTCAATCAAACAAGGGCTTACAATCGGTCTAAAACTATCACAAAAGTGCTCGAACTATTGTGTTTACATGGGGAATACTACTACTATCTGATGGTCTTCTAGAAATTTGAACCGGTGGAAGACTCCATGATATCTGCTCCAGCTTCGTCTTCAAAGTCGGGTCCACTTGGATCCGAATCGGTGTCGTCGATGATGATGTAGTCGTCCGGACATGCGACGTACTCGTCTTCCTCCTGGGATGCTAACTTCCTCTTGAGTTCTTCAATCTCCTGCTTAAGATCGCCATTGTGTCTTGCTAGAGCTACGATCTCATCCATGTAGTCCTTGTGTGTAGACTTCAGTTCTCCTTCTAGCTCGATGATCCTTGCCTTCGCATTCTTCAACTCTATCATATCATTGCACATCTGGTTCTCGTGGCGTCGGATGTGCTGGTTTAACTCCTGGATGAAAGATGCGATGGATCTATCCTTCTTGGTGCTGACTAACTCCCATTGTTCATCTCGGCGTCCGCAAATCTGGTAGATAGTGTCCTTGAGGTCTTCTTGATAAACTTCTCCAATGCGTCCTATGGTGATATGAGCTGCCATGCTCCTTCCCAGACTCCAGGTTGGTGCATTGAAAACACTATCTATGGGCTTCGTGATTGGCGCGAATGTTCTTCCCGGAACGTGAGCTTGAATCTTCCAGCGCTCCTCTTCAGGCAGAGTGGCGTTGAAAGTTCCTGTGAAGCTTGGTAATCCAATGTTCAGGTACTTGGTGACTTCCTTCAGGTGAAATCCAAAAGGTGTTCCTTCATCTGGTTGGGCGTACTTAATCTTCGCGTTCGTCATCCTAAAAGAGTAGAAAAGATGAGGAGTTAGAAAATGAGAAGAGAGTGATGTTCTATGGCTTCAACTTAGTGGTCGTGTCCTACAGTCAGCGTGTGCTCTGATACCATCTCTGTAGCGACCAGACCTCAAACAGTCTGATCTCTGTGCTCAGGTGTCATCCCTGGATCAGTAATGCTGACACCACATAGTACATTAAAGGATTTATAGCAGAGTGGCAATCACACACTTATTACATCGTTGTCTCAAAGAGACTTATTACAATAAATATGGCTTAAGGCCATATAGTGTCAAAAACAGCGGAAGACTTGGAAGGTAAATGGGTCCATCAACTCCAACGGCATCACTCAGTATAGGGCCACGACCTAAAAGCACCTTACTCGTCGTCTGAAAAGTCTGCAACATGAGAAGTTGCAGCCTGAAAACGGGTCAGCACATGGAATATGCTGGCAATGTAACACATAGAGAGTAATGGAATGAAACAGCTATACTATATGCATATATGGCTGGTGGAAAAGCTCTATGGTTATAGTTTTGCGTAAAGCCAATTTTTCCCTACTGCAAAGGAATAAATTTATTTAACTATCATGGTGGTTGTGAAACATTGAGAATGGTTGCCAGCATTCTCAATCCCAATTAAAAGTAATTAAAACCCAACAACATTAATTAGAAGTAACATGTTCAGATTCACAATGATATTCAAGTACTAGATACTCAAGTTGTCCATAACCGGGGACACGGCTAATCATGATTAGTTTGTACACTCTGCAGAGGTTTGCGCACTTTTCTCCACATGACTCGATCGCCTCCATTTGTTTTCCCGCACTACATGGTGTTTGAGAAACGGATGACCGAGACATAGTCTTTCAGAAGCGCTAGCACCTTACATGTGGGGTAGACCGTACCACCTACAACCCCTACATCTACTAGTCCACCCCGTAAGAGTTCGCACAACTTAGTCAACTATGCCAGAGCCCATAGTAGCATGTGGCTGCACACGGAAGTTTCTAGCATGAATTTTCTTATGATCCCTTTGAGCCTAGGTGGTGGTCCGAAAAAAAAACAGGCAAGTCTTGATAGACATCAGGTGCCTCAATCCACCCAGATGTGTGTTTAAGTTGCCACCTTAGATAAACCATTAAAATTATCAACTCACATCTGTCATGGATTTCACTCACCCGATCCACGTCTACTAGCATAGCATGGCATAATAAGCAAACGTAGAAGTAACTCCCAAAGGTTTCATAATAATACAGGTAATAGGTACTACCTCATCTACTTCCCATCCCACAAATTAATTAGATCCTAATCATGCAATGTGAAAGGATTGATCTAATGCAATAAAACTGGGTTGTAGAAAAGGTATGATCAAAGTGTTACTTGCCTTGCTGATGATCCGCGAGACCTAGGGTTTCGAAGTAACAAGCGGCGCAATCCGGGTGATCTATCGCAGAAAAACAACAAGCATATAATAAGTACTCATCTAATGCACAGGTAAAACTCAAATAGAAGATCTAACCAGAAGGTTCAACTTAAGAACTCCGGTTGCAAAGAAAGAACGAACCGAACAAAGAAACGGAAAACAAACGGCGGAAGAAAACAACTCGGTTCTAGCAAGTTGAAACTAGGTCAAATTTTACCGGGGCAAAAACTTGTTTAAGTTGATTAGACAGAACGGCGGTTTCGCAACGAAACTCCAGGCGCTTGAATCACCTGATTCCGATAAACAAGCGAGAAGAAAGACTAGAACGAAGATCGGATCTGAGATCACGATCGCGGAATAAATCCGACGAAAAGAAAAAGAAGAATGATTAAACTAAAGGGCGTCGTTAACCGGGGAAAAATCGGTGATCACGTTCGTTGAGACGAATGGTCCGAAAGAAGAACGAAAACCGATCTAGGGTTTTTGGAGAAAAAGACCGAAACGAAAAACCGATCTAGAAACCGGAACGGTTTAGAAAAGAACCGGAAAGAAAACGAATCGGAAGAGAAGAAAAGAATCGGAACAATTAGAAGAAAACAATCCGAGGAAAAGAGACGCGGGGCAACCTCCGGCGAGGTCTCCGGCGAACGGCAGCGTAGGGCGGCGGCAGTGTGGGTAAGGTGCGGCGGCGGCGGTGGTGAGGGGCAGCGCGGCGGCGGTGTAGGGCGCGGGGTGGGGCGCGGCTTGGGGAGACGTAGGGTGGTGTGGGGCTTGGGGTTGATTTGATGTGGGGAGAGGGTTTGATTTGATGTGTTGGAGGGGGGGGGTGTTGGTATTTATATAGGTGAGGGGAGAGGAGACTTGGGGTAGGGGACAAGAAATAGACTAGGAATAGGAAAGCAAAAGAAAAAGAAACAAGGAAAGAGGAGGGGCTAACCGACCTAAGTCCAGCTGGGACTCAGCCAGGGAGCGGCGGCGGCTGCCTGGGCGCCTGGCGCCTGGTGCCTGCGCTGCGCGCGAGGGGAGGGGCCGGCTGGCTAGGCCTTTGGCCCGGCTGGCCTGGCGGGAGGCTCCTTTTTTTTAAACTGGTTCCGCGCGCAGAGAAAAAAAACAAAAAGAGAACTAAACGAACTCCGAAAAATCTAAAGTAAATTTTCCCCGACTCCTAAAAATGAGCCGAACAAAATGAACTTTACTCCGGACCTAAAATGCAATTTTCGAAAATGCGCATTTTTCCCTATCCAAATAAAACGCAAATAAAACTCCGGCAAAAACCAAAATTGATCTATTTATTAAATCTTCATTTTTCCTAAATTTGGGAAAGTCATATTATTCCCTCTCTCATATATTTTGACACCGGAAAATAATTGAAGATAAAATAAATAAATCAAATGATCCTCTTTTCGAAATTTGAAAGAACTCAAATATGAAAATAACGAAATCTCCAACTCTCTCCGAGGGTCCTTGAGTTGTGAAATTTCTAGGATCAACCAAAATGCAAGAAAATATGATATGCATGATGATCTAGTGTATAACATTCCAAATTGAAAACTTGGGATGTTACAAACCTACCACCCTTAAGATGAATCTCGCCCTCGAGATTCGGGTTGGCTAGAAAATAGGTGAGGGTGGTCTTTGAGCAAATCTTCTTCTCTCTCCCAGGTGGCTTCATCCTCTGAATGGTGGTTCCACTGAACTTTGCAAAACTTGATAACCTTGCTACGGGTGACTCTGCTGGCAAAATCGAGAATCTTGACTGGCTTCTCCTCATACGTTAAGTCGTCCTTCAACTGAATCGCTTCGAGTGGCACGGTATCTCTTAGCGGTACTTCCGCCATTTCGGCATGACATTTCTTCAGCTGAGAAACATGGAATACATCATGAACTCCTGACAGTCCATCTGGTAATTCCAACTTATAAGCGACTTCTCCCATACGTTGCAAGATCTTGTACGGTCCAACGAAACGCGGTGCTAATTTTCCCTTAACTCCAAAGCGCTTAACTCCTCGAAGTGGGGATACTCGAAGATAAACTCTGTCTCCGGTTTCGTAAACTGTCTCCTTGCGTTTAGAATCTGCGTAGCTCTTCTGCCTGGACTGGGCTACCTTGAGCCTATCGCGAATCAACTTAACTTTCCGTTCAGACTCCTTAATCAAATCTGGTCCAAAGAATTGACGGTCTCCAACTTCGTCCCATGACAACGGTGTCCTGCACCTCCTTCCGTATAAAGCTTCGAAAGGTGCCATCTTCAAACTGGTTTGGTAACTGTTGTTATAAGAAAACTCCACATACGGCAAGTTATCGTCCCAACTAGATCCATAATCTAGTGCACAAGCTCTCAGCATATCTTCCAAAATCTGATTGACTCTCTCGGTCTGTCCATCCGTCTATGGGTGAAAAGCTGTGCTGAATTCTAGTCTGGTTCCTAAAGTTTCATGCAACTGATTCCAAAACTTTGAGGTAAATTGGGTTCCTCTATCTGATACGATACTCCTTGGAACTCCATGCAAACAAATGATCCTAGTCATGTAGATCTTTGCCAACTTAGAGCTGGTGTAAGTGGTCTTAACTGGAATAAATTGTGCTACCTTCGTCAAACGATCAACTACTACCCATATCGAGTCATAGCCTGATTTTGTCCTGGGTAGTCCTGTGATAAAATCCGTGCCTATCTTATCCCACTTCCATTCGGGTATCGGCAATGGTTGTAACAATCCTGCTGGCTTCTGATGCTCTGCCTTTACTCTCTGACATACGTCACAAACTGCTACATATGCTGCAATATCCTTCTTCATTCCGGTCCACCAGAATGTTTCCTTCAAATCCAAATACATCTTGGTATTCCCTGGGTGAATCGAATACAGTGAATCATGTGCCTCTTTCAAAATCGACTTCCTGATCTCCGGGTCTTTTGGCACATAAACACAGTCCTCAAACCATAGGGTATCGTGCTCATCCTCACGAAATCCCTTTGCTTTTCCTTTGCTCATTTTCTCTTTTATAGCAGCAATCTCCTTGTCAGATTTCTGAGCTTCTCTGATCTTATCCATCAATGTTGACTGAATCTCCAATGCTGCTACATAGCCTCTCGGAACTATTTCCAAACATAGCTCACGAAGGTTTTCTGCTAACTCCTTTGGTATTTTCCCCGTCATTAGAGTATTGACATGGCTCTTACGGCTCAATGCGTCAGCTACTACATTAGCTTTTCTGGGATGGTAATGCAATCTCATGTCATAATCCTTGATGAGCTCCAACCATCTCCTTTGTCGGAGGTTCAACTCCTTCTGAGTGAAAATGTACTTCAAACTCTTGTGATCCGTGTACACCTCACAATGATTTCCAATGAGGAAATGTCTCCACGTCTTTAATGCATGCACTACAGCTGCTAACTCCAAATCATGCATGGCATAATTCAACTCATGAGGCTTCAGTTGTCGTGAAGCATACGAAACAACTCTTCCTTCCTGCATAAGCACTGCTCCAAGTCCTCGACGTGAAGCGTCGCAATACACCTCATAATCCTTGGTCTGATCTGGCAAAATCAATACCAGTGAGGTGACCAAACGTTTCTTCAACTCCTAGAAACTAGCCTCACACTCCTCAGTCCATTTGAACTTAGTATCCTTCTTCAACAATTCAGTCATAGGCTTTGCAATCTTTGAAAAGTTCTCAATGAATCTCCGGTAGTATCCTGCGAGTCCAAGAAAACTCCGGATCTCTCCAACTGTTGTTGGTGCTTCCCATTCGGTTACGGTCTCAACCTTTGTGGGGTCAACTGCTATACCTTCTCCAGATATAACATGTCCGAGGAATCCAACTTCCTTTAACCAAAACTCGCATTTGCTGAATTTAGCGTATAACTGGTGTTCCCTTAGTTTCTCCAAAACCAAACGCAAATGTTCCTTATGCTCCTCTTCATTCTTTGAATAAACCAGGATGTCATCAATGAACACTACGACGAACTTATCCAAAAACTCCATAAACACTTTGTTCATCAGGTTCATAAAATAGGCAGGTGCGTTAGTCAATCCAAATGACATAACGGTATACTCATATAGTCCATATCTTGTGGTGAATGCTGTCTTAGGTATGTCCTGCTCTCGAATCTTCAATTGATGGTACCCCGATCGCAAATCGATCTTGGAAAACACTTTAGCTCCTTGCAATCGATCAAACAGATCGTTGATCATTGGCAGTGGGTACTTGTTCTTGATGGTTACTTCATTCAATCCCCGATAATCTACAACCATCCTTAATGATCCATCCTTCTTTTCCACTAGAAGTACGGGTGATCCCCAAGGCGATGAACTTGGGCGTATGTAACCTTTATCTAATAACTCCTTAATCTGATTCTTAATTTCCACCAAATCCTTTGCTGGCATCCTATATGGTCGCTTCGATATTGTGCCTGTACCTGGCAATAACTCAATCAAAAACTCAATGTCTCTATCCGGTGGCATGCATGGCAATTCCTCTGGAAATACATCAGGAAAATCCTTTACCACTGGTACCTCTTCTTGCACAACTCCTGTTAGGCAGTTTACTTGTGTCCTGTTTGGCACATGCCGGGATACATACTTGATCCTTCTTCCTTCTGGTGTGCTAAGAAAAATTGACTTACTAGCACATTCAATGTTCCCTTCATACTTCGATAACCAATCCATGCCTAATATCACATCCAATCCTTGAGTTTCCAATACTATTAGGTCTGAGGGGAACACATAGTTACCAATCCTTAATGGTAACCGATCACACCATCATCTAGCCATAAACTCCGCTCCTGGTGAGCTTACTAACATGGATGACCTAAGGGCTTAGGTTGGCAGGTTATATTTATCCACAAATCCCCTTGATATGTATGAATGTGATGCTCCAGTATCAAAAAGAACGAGTGCAGTAAATGACTTAACCAAAAACTTACCTATTACTGCATCGGGCTGATCTTCAACCTCCTCCACATTAATGTGGTTCACCTGTCCCCTATTGAAAGGGTTTGGCTTCTTCCTAGAGCTTCCATTTCCATTTCCATTCTGGCCTTCAGGACATTCATTGGCATAATGTCCGGTTTTGGAACACTTGAAATAGGTGACTTGACTCAGGTCTCTCTTGGTTGGGTCGATGGGGTGCTGCGGTTCTGGCCATTACTTCCTCCATTCCCATTACCATTCTTGTGGCCATTATGGTTGTGCGAGCTACCTCCTCCATGGGTGTGCTGAAACTTAAATCCCGGTTTAGTGGTAAAACGGGGCTTCTGCTGGGCTCCAGAGTTATACTTCCCCTGTCCATACTTCCTCTTACGGTTTTCAATCTGCTGTTGCTTTCCTTCAATCATGATGGCACGATCTACCAACTCCTGGTAGTTGTTGAAACTCGCTACCATCAACTTCATACTCAACTCATCATTCAGTCCTTCCAGAAACTTCTCCTGCTTAGCTGCATCCGTAGCAACGTCATCTGGGGCATAACGTGCTAACTTGCTGAAGTCGTCAATGTACTGGACAACTGTCCTTCCTCCTTGGCGTAAGTTGCGAAACTCACGCTTCTTTATGGCCATAGCTCTTGCTGAAACATGGGCAGTGCGGAAAGCTTGCTGAAACTGATCCCATGTGACAGTGTCTACTGGGTAGGTGGCTGCGAAATTCTCCCACCATGCTGCCGCGGGTCCGTCAAGCTGGTGAGCGACAAACTTCACTTTCTCACCATCCGTGCATCCTGCAGTGGTCAACTCCCTTCCTATCTTGCGGAGCCAATCATCTGCTACTATCGGCTCGGTGCTACTAGAAAACACCGGCGGATTCAGCCTAAGGAAACGGGCTAAGTGGTCAATAGGTGGTGGTGGTGGTGGTGGGTTGTTGTTGTTGTTGTTCTGCTGGTTCTGAACTAACATCTACATCAATTGATTCTGCTGCTGGATCAACTGAGTGAGCTCAGGTGGGAATCCATTGTCACGTCTCGGAGGCATCTGAGGGTTTAGAAAAGACAAGAATTAAGAATAGAGAGAGGTCTAAAGGGATAACACTACCCCAATGCACATGAGCAAATGCACACAAAAATCACTTCATTCAATCAAACAAGGGCTTACAATCGGTCTAAAACTATCGCAAAAGTGCTTGAACTATTGTGTTTACATGGGGAATACTACTACTATCTGATGGTCTTCTAGAAATTTGAACCGGTGGAAGACTCCATGATATCTGCTCCAGCTTCGTCTTCAAAGTCGGGTTCACTTGGATCTGAATCGGTGTCGTCGATGATGATGTAGTCGTCCGGACATGCGACATACTCGTCTTCCTCCTGGGATGCTAACTTCCTCTTGAGTTCTTCAATCTCCTGCTTAAGGTCGCCATTGTGTCTTGCTAGAGCTACGATCTCGTCCATGTAGTCCTTGCGTGTAGACTTCAGTTCTCCTTCTAGCTCGATGATCCTTGCCTTCGCATTATTCAACTCTATCATATCATTGCACATCTGGTTCTCGTGGCGTCGGATGTGCTGGTTTAACTCCTGGATGAAAGATGCGATGGATCTATCCTTCTTGGTGCTGACTAACTCCCATTGTTCATCTCGGCGTCCGCAAATCTGGTAGATAGTGTCCTTGAGGTCTTCTTGATAAACTTCTCCAATGCGTCCTATGGTGATATGAGCTGCCATGCTCCTTCCCAGACTCCAGGTTGGTGCATTGAAAACACTATCTATGGGCTTCGTGATTGGCGCGAATGTTCTTCTCGGATCGTGAGCTTGAATCTTCCAGCGCTCCTCTTCAGGCAGAGTGGCGTTGAAAGTTCCCGTGAAGCTTGGTAATCCAATGTTCAGGTACTTGGTGACTTCCTTCAGGTGAAATCCAAAAGGTGTGCCTTCATCTGGTTGGGCATACTTAATCTTCGCGTTCGTCATCCTAAAAGAGTAGAAAAGATGAGGAGTTAGAAAATGAGAAGAGAGTGATGTTCTATGGCTTCAACTTAGTGGTCGTGTCCTACAGTCAGCGTGTGCTCTGATACCATCTCTGTAGTGACCAGACCTCAGACAGTTTGATCTCTGTGCTCAGGTGTCATTCCTGGATCAGTAATGCTGACACCACACAGTACATCGAAGGATTTATAGCAGAGTGGCAATCACACACTTATTACATCGTTGTCTCAAAGAGACTTATTACAATAAATATGGCTTAAGGCCATATAGTGTCAAAAACAGCGGGAGACTTGGAAGGTAAATGGGTCCATCAACTCCAACGGCATCACTCAGTATAGGGCCACGACCTAAAAGCACCTTACTCGTGGTCTGAAAAGTCTGCAACATGAGAAGTTGTAGCCCGAAAACGGGTCAGCACATGGAATATGCTGGCAATGTAACACATAGAGAGTAATGGAATGAAACAGCTATACTATATGCATATATGGCTGGTGGAAAAGCTCTATGGTTACAGTTTTGCGTAAAGCCAGTTTTTCCCTACTGCAAAGGAATAAATTTATTTAACTATCATGGTGGTTGTGAAACATTGAGAATGGTTGACAGCATTCTCAATCCCAATTAAAAGTAATTAAAACCCAACAACATTAATTAGAAGTAACATGTTGAGATTCACAATGATATTCAAGTACTAGATACTCAAGTTGTCCATAACTGGGGACACGGGTAATCATGATTAGTTTGTACACTCTGCAGAGGTTTGCGCACTTTTCCCCGCATGACTCGATCGCCTCCGTTTGTTTTCCCGCACTACATGGTGTTTGAGAAACGGATGACCGAGACATAGTCTTTCAGAAGCGCTAGCACCTTACATGTGGGGTAGACCGTACCACCTACAACCCCTACATCTGCTAGTCTACCCCGTAAGAGTTCGCACAACTTAGTCAACCATGCCAGAGCCCATATAGCATGTGGCTGCACACGGAAGTTTCTAGCATGAATTATCTTATGATCCCTTTGAGCCTGGGTGGCGGTCCGAAAAAAAACAGGCAAGTCCTGATAGACATCAGGTGCCTCAATCCACCCAGATGTGTATTTAAGTTGCCACCTTAGATAAACCATTAAAATTATCAACTCACATCTGTCATGGATTTCACTCACCCAATCCACGTCTACTAGCATAGCATGGCATAATAAGCAAACGTAGAAGTAACTCCCAAAGGTTTCATAATAATACAGGTAATAGGTACTACCTCATCTACTTCCCATCCCACAAATTAATTAGATCCTAATCATGCAATGTGAAAGGATTGATCTAATGCAATAAAACTGGGTTGTAGAAAAGGTATGATCAAAGTGTTACTTGCCTTGCTGATGATCCGCGAGACCTAGGGTTTTGAAGTAACAAGCGGCGCAATCCGGGTGATCTATCGCAGAAAAACAACAAGCATACAATAAGTACTCATCTAATGCACAGGTAAAACTCAAATAGAAGATCTAACCAAAAGGTTCAACTTAAGAACTCCGGTTGCAAAGAAAGAACGAACCGAACAAAGAAACGGAAAACAAACGGCGGAAGAAAACAACTCGTTTCTAGCAAGTTGAAACTAGGTCAAATTTTACCGGGGCAAAAACTTGTTTAAGTTGATTAGACGGAACGGCGGTTTCGCAACGAAACTCCAGGCGCTTGAATCACCTGATTCCGATAAACGAGCGAGAAGAAAGACTAGAATGAAGATCGGATCTGAGATCACGATCGCGGAATAAATCCGACGAAAAGAAAAAGAAGAACGATTAAACTAACGGGCGTCGTTAACCGGGGAAAAATCGGTGATCACGTTCGTTGAGACGAACGGTCCGAAAGAAGAACGAAAACCGATCTAGGGTTTTCGGAGAAAAAGACTGAAACGAAAAACCGATCTAGAAACCGGAACGGTTTAGAAAAGAACCGGAAAGAAAACGAATCGGAAGAGAAGAAAAGAATCGGAACGATTAGAAGAAAACAATCCGAGGAAAAGAGACGCGGGGCAACCTCCGGCGAGGTCTCCGGCGAACAGCGGCGTAGGGCGGCGGCGGTGTGGGTAAGGTGTGGCGGCGGC
>NC_041384.1:56367734-56399155 GCF_002162155.2 Triticum dicoccoides
GTGTTGGAGGGGGGGGGGGTGTTTGTATTTATATAGGTGAGGGGAGAGGAGACTTGGGGTAGGGGACAAGAAATAGACTAGGAATAGGAAAGCAAAAGAAAAAGAAACAAGGAAAGAGGAGGGGCTAATCGACCTAAGTCCCGCTGGGACTCGGCCATGGAGCGGCGGCGGCTGCCGGGGCGCCTGGCGCCTGGTGCCTGCGCTGCGCGCGAGGGGAGGGGCCGGCTGGCTGTGCCTTTGGCCCGGCTGGCCTGGCGGGAGGCTCCTTTTTTTTTAAACTGGTTCCGCGCGCAGAGAAAAAAAACAAAAAGAGAACTAAACGAACTCTGAAAAATCTAAAGTAAATTTTTCCCGACTCGTAAAAATGAGCCAAACAAAATGAACTTTAGTCCGGACCTAAAATGCAATTTTCAAAAACGCGCATTTTTCCCTATCCAAATAAAACGCAAATAAAACTCCGGCAAAAACCAAAATTGATCTATTTATTAAATCTTCATTTTTCCTAAATTTGGGAAAGTCATATTATTCCCTCTCTCATATATTTGGACACCGGAAAATAATTGAAGATAAAATAAATAAATCAAATGATCCTCTTTTCAAAATTTGAGAGAACTCAAATATGAAAATAACGAAATCTCCAACTCTCTCCGAGGGTCCTTGAGTTGCGTGAAATTTCTAGGATCAACCAAAATGCAACAAAATATGATATGCATGATGATCAAGTGTATAACATTCCAAATTGAAAATTTGGGATGTTACAACAGGCCTCCCCTCGTCTCCCCAACACCTCCACTGACTCCCCCTCGTCCTACTCAGCCGCCCCACCCACTTGCCCCTCGCCGGAGAGCCCTGCATTGACGATAGCTACCACCGCCCGAAGCTCCTGTCCTCCTCCTGTCGTCGTCGTTCGCCACGCCTCCATTCCTCCCCGGCGCCCCCTTCCCCTCTGAATAGAGGCGGCGCAGCCCCGCGGTCCCACCGGTGCCCTCCGCCGGGCCGGGGATAGCTGGAGCTGGCCGGCCCCTTGGCCGCTTCCCTCCCCTGCCTCTGCTCTGTTTCACGGGAGAACAGGTGAGCGGGAGGAAGGAGACCACTGAGCTTGGCCCCTCCCCCTGCGCCTGGACCCCACCTGTAAGCCTCTCCTCCCCCTGGTCCACGTGTTTAAGTGTAGACGTATTCCCAAAAATATGTTTTCTTCTCTGGAAAGCGTACTTTCATTCTACTTCAACCAAGAATACGTTTGCTCAGTTTGAAAACGTATTTCTCCTTATGCGCTTTCTGTTTTTCCTCCCAGGGACCCGTTGGTGATAAATTTTTAACAGATTGGTCCCTGATCTTCTACACCTCATAACTCCGCAACCGTAACTCCGATCAAGGTGAAACCAAGGATCACTTCTTCGTCTCGTCAAGCTCTATCTTTTGGTAACATTTTCACTAGGTGGTTTCACAGTCAAAATGACCATTTTGCCCTTGCCTCTAATCAGCCCCCTTCGAGAAAGAACCGTCCGACGGTTTGTTTCGCGCCTTCACCGCACTTCTTCCTGGAGTCTCCGTCACCCCAGGCAAGCCACAATACCCACTTGCATGATGGTCATGCAGTAGCCATGGTTTTCAAGTTGAATATTTATTAAATGTTTGCTTGTTCAAAATATGGTTATCGTTGTTCGGTAATGATTCTTGGCTAGTGCTTACTTTCTTGCTATGTTGTTATGCACCTGGTTGTCATGCCCTGCTAGTTGTTAGTATTCCTTTCATATGCTTATGCTTGCTAGTAGTACATGTTAATGTTAGTAATTTTCTTTGGTGCATGACTGCCATCTGTCCCGAGTACAGTTGTTATGCATGTTCCTTTGCATCCAGTTGGTTAAATGCTTGCATGATGGCATTGTTGATATGTCTTGCATGATATTTATTGTTCATGCTAGTGGTCATGCTATGTTTCGGAGAAGTATGTACTTATGATGTTCATGCTAGTCAGTATGCCATGCTTAGTTGGATATTATTCATTGTTGATATGGTGGATAGTTATGTTGTACCCTCATGACTATGTTGATATCATGCTCATGCATTGTAATTGCATCATGTTATTTTTATCATGGCTCAGCATATTGCATTCAAGTTTAACCGGATTAAATTGAAATTGAACACCTGTTGGCTGAGTCATGGTGCCACCATATCGAACTGACCAGTGCAACCACGCTTACCTTTATGGGAAGGTCCTAACTAGTTCTATTGTCGTGCCTCTCGCCGGTGCCTCCAATGAGGGAAGGTTATGGGCGTGCAGTACCCTGGCCCGGTAAGCAGACATAACCTTGTGTGCCCGTGAGGGATGGTCCCTGTGAGGGACGTTTTGGCCACGACGGTGGTCGTTGTGTCTTTGGTAGACACGGGGCCACCCAGGACTAGCCCATCTGGGAGTGGGTCGGAGTGGCCAGGAGAGTGTCATGGCAGTAGATCGGTTTTGTCGGAACACCGTTCGTCCACCTGAATGGGAGTGCGAGGCCATGGGTTCCGTAGTGTGGGTACAGTGTACTAACCTATGCAAAGTGTATATTAAGTCGATCGATAGCCGCGCCCGCGGATAAGGGCCCAGTTCATAGTTGGTCACACTATGAGTCAATAGTAATTATAATAATGTGCTTAATAACAACCCAGTTCGATGATGAGATAAGTTGGTGGTGATCGCCGGAAAGATCACTGTTTGAGACCAAGTGTTGGTCATGGTTGTGTTCGCCGGAATGATCACCGTGGTATCCAGGATACCGAGTTGTTGGATATTTGTGATGTTGTGCGAGAATCATGGGTAAAGATCAAGCTTCTTGTGGTCATTTGATGATTACTACGGTATTGTTTATACCAAGCTTGATTTGATCCTGAGATGATCATGTAATGTCCGAGGTTGGTAAGTGATGCATGTGATGGTTACGAGGTAACCCGAGCAGAATAAATGGTGCATGTAGTGTCATCATGTTGCATGCTAGTATCATCAGATTTATATGTTCATGCCATGATCATATTGCTCTAGCGATATTATGTTCATGTTGTGTTGGAAATATGCCCTAGAGGCAATAATAAATTAGTTATTATTATATTTCCTTGTTCATGATAATCATTTATTATCCATGCTAGAATTGTATTGATAGGAAACTCAGATACATGTGTGGATACATAGACAACACCATGTCCCTAGTGAGCCTCTAGTTGACTAGCTCGTTGATCAATAGATGGTTACGGTTTCCTGACCATGGACATTGGATGTCATTGATAACGGGATCACATCATTAGGAGAATGATGTGATGGACAAAGACCCAATCCTAAGCCTAGCACAAGATCATGTAGTTCGTATGCTAAAGCTTTTCTAATGTCAAGTATCATTTCCTTAGACCATGAGATTGTGCAACTCCCGGATACCGTAGGAGTGCTTTGGTGTGCAAAACGTCACAATGTAACTGGGTGGCTATAAAGGTACACTACAGGTATCTCCGAAAGTGTCTGTTGGGTTGGCACGAATCAAGACTGGGATTTGTCACTCCGTGTAAACGGAGAGGTATCTCTGGGCCCACTCGGTAGGACATCATCATAATGTGCACAATGTGATCAAGGAGTTGATCACGGGATGATGTGTTACGAAACGAGTAAAGAGACTTGCCGGTAACGAGATTGAACAAGGTATCGGGATACCGACGATCGAATCTCGGGCAAATATCATACCGCTAGACAAAGGGAATTGTATACGGGATTGATTAAGTCCTTGACATCGTGGTTCATCCGATGATAAATCGTGGAACATGTGGGAGCCAACATGGGTATCCAGATCCCGCTGTTGGTTATTGACCGGAGAGTCATCTCGGTCATGTCTGCAGTCTCCCCAACCCGTAGGGTCTACACACTTAAGGTTCGGTGACGCTAGGGTTATAGAGATATTAGTATGCGTTAACCCGGAAGTTGTTCGGAGTCCTGGATGAGATCCCGAACGTCACGAGGAGTTCCGGAATGGCCCGGAGGTAAAGAATTATATATAGGAAGTGCTATTTCGGCCATCGGGACAAGTTTCGGGGTCACCGGTATTGTACCGGGACCACCGGAAGGGTCCCGGGGGTCCACCGGGTGGGGCCACCCACCCCGGGGGGGCACATGGGCTGTAGGGGGTGCGCCTTGGCCTATATGGGCCAAGGGCACCAGCTTTAAGAGGCCCATGCGCCAAGAGATGAGGGAAAGGAAGAGTCCTAAAGGGGGAAGGCACCTCCTAGGTGCCTTGAGGAGGTGGGACTCCTCCCTGGCCGCACCCTTCCTTGGAGGAAGGGCCAAGGCTGCACCCCCCCTCTCCCTTGGCCCTATATATAGTGGGGGGAAGGGAGGGCAACCATACCTAAGCCCTGGCGCCTCCCTCTCCCTCCCATGACACATCTCCCTTCTCCCGCAGTGCTTGGCGAAGCCCTGTTGGAATCCCGCTACTTCCACCACCACGCCGTCGTGCTGCTGGATCTCCATCAGCCTCTCCTCCCCCCTTGATGGATCAAGAAGGAGGAGACGTTGCTGCTCCGTACGTGTGTTGAACGCGGAGGTGCCGTCCGTTCGGCGCTAGGATCATCGGTGATTTGGATCACGACGAGTAGGACTCCATCAACCCCGTTGTCTTGAACGCTTCCGCGTGCGATCTACAAGGGTATGTAGATCCACTCCTCCCTCATTGCTAGATGACTCCATAGATTGATCTTGGTGACACGTAGGAAAATTTTGAATTATTGCTACGTTCCCCAACAGTGGCATCATGAGCTAGGTCTATTGCGTAGATTCTATGCACGAGTAGAACACAAAGTAGTTGTGGGCGTTGATTTTGTTCAATATGCTTAGCGTTACTAGTCCAATCTTGATTCGGCGGCATTGTGGGATGAAGCGGCCCGGACCAATCTTACACGTACGCTTACGTGAGACCGGTTCCACCGACTGACATGCACTAGTTGCATAAGGTGGCTGGCGGGTGTGTGTCTCTCCCACTTTAGTCGGATCGGATTCGATGAAAAGGGTCCTTATGAAGGGTAAATAGCAATTGGCATATCACGTTGTGGTCTTTGCGTAGGTAAGAAACGTTCTTGCTAGAAACCCATAGCAGCAACGTAAAACATGCAAACAACAATTAGAGGACGTCTAACTTGTTTTTGCAGGGTATGCTATGTGATGTGACATGGCCAAAGGATGTGATGAATGATATATGTGATGTATGAAATGATCATGTTCTTGTAATAGGAATCACGACTTGCATGTCGATGAGTATGACAACCGGCAGGAGCCATAGGAGTTGTCTTAATTTATTTATGACCTGCGTGTCAACATAAACGTGATGTAATTACTTTACTTTATTGCTAACCATTAGCTGTAATAGTAGAAGTAATAGTTGGTGAGGCAACTTCATGGAGACACGATGATGGAGATCATGATGATGGAGATCATGGTGTCATGCCGGTGACGATGATGATCATGGAGCCCCGAAGATGAAGATCAAAAGGAGCAATATGATATTGGCCATATCATGTCACTATTTGATTGCATGTGATGTTTATCATGTTTATACATCTTATTTGCTTAGAACGACGGTAGTAAATAAGATGACCCCTCACTAAAATTTCAAGAAGGTGTTCCCCCTAACTGTGCACCGTTGCGAAATTCGTCGTTTTGAAGCACCACGTGATGATCGGGTGTGATAGATTCTTACGTTCGAATACAACGGGTGTTGACGAGCCTAGCATGTACAGACATGGCCTCGGAACACATGCGAAACACTTAGGTTAACTTGACGAGCCTAGCATGTACAGACATGGCCTCGGAACACAAGAGACCGAAAGGTCGAGCATGAGTCGTATGGTAGATACGATCGACATGAAGATGTTCACCGATGTTGACTAGTCCGTCTCACGTGATGATCGGACACGGCCTAGTTGACTTGGATCATGTAATCACTTAGATGACTGGAGGGATGTCTATCTGAGTGGGAGTTCATAAGATGAACTTATTTATCCTGAACATAGTCAAAAGGTCTTCGCAAATTATGTCATAGCTCGCACTTCAGTTCTACTGTTTAGATATGTTCCTAGAGAAAAATTAGTTGAAAGTTGATAGTAGCAATTATGCGGACTAGGTCCGTAAACTGAGGATTGTCCTCATTGCTTCATAGAAGGCTTATGTCCTTAATGCACCGCTCAATGTGCTGAACCTCGAACGTCGTCTGTGGATGTTGCAAACATCTGACATACACGTTTTGATGACTACATGATAGTTCAGTGCGTAATGCTAAATGGTTTAGAATTGAGGCACCAAAGACGTTTTTGAAACATCGCAGAACATATGAGATGTTCCAAGGACTGAAATTGGGATTTCAGGCTCGTGCCCACGTTAAGAGGTATAAGACCTCCGACGATTTTTCTTAGCCTGCAAACTAAGGGAGAAAAGCTCAATTGTTGAGCTTGTGCTCAGATTGTCTGAGTACAACAATCGCTTGAATCGAGTGGGAGTTGATCTTCCAGATGAAATAGTGATGGTTCTCCGAAGTCATTACCACCAAGCTGCTTGAGCTTCATGATGAACTATAATATATCAGGGACATATATGATGATCCTTGAGATATTCGCGATGTTTTACACCACAAAAGTAGAGATCAAGACGGAGCATCAATTGTTGATGGTTTGTGAAACCACTAGTTTCAAGAAGGGCAAGGGCAAAAAGGGATGCTTCATGAAACGGCAAATCAGCTGCTGCTCTAGTGAAGAAACCCAAGGTTGAACCCAAACCCGAGACTAAGTGCTTCTGTAATGAGGGGAACGGTCACTGAAGCAGAACTACCCTAGATACTTGGTAGATGAGAAGGAAGGCAAGGTCGACAGAAGTATATTGGATATACATTATATTAATGTGTACTTCACTAGTACTCCTAGTAGCACCAGGTTATTAGATACCGGTTCGGTTGCTAAGTGTTGGTAACTCGAAATAAAAGGCTATGGAATAAACGGAGACTAGCTAAAGGTGAGATGACGATATGTGTTGGAAGTGTTTCCAAGGTTGATGTGATCAAGCATCGCATGCTCCCTCTACCATCGAGATTGGTGTTAAACCTAAATAATTGTTATTTGGTTTTTGCGTTGAGCATAGACATGATTGGATTATGTTTATCGCAATACAGTTATTCTTTAAGGAGAATAATGGTTACTCTTTTTATTTGAATAATACCTTCAATGGTCTTGCACCTTAAATGAATGGTTTATTGAATCTCGATCGTAGTGATACACATGTTCATGCCAAAAGATATAATATAGTAATGATAGTACCACATACTTGTGGCACTGCCACTTGAGTCATATTGGTATAAAACGCATGAAGAAGCTCCATGTTGATGGATCTTTGGACTCACTCGTTTTTGAAAAAGATTGAGACATGCGAACCATGTCTATTGGCATATATGCATGAAGAAACTCCATGAAGATGGATCGTTTGGACTCACTTGATTTTGTATCACTTGAGACATGCAAATCATACCACATGGGCAGCCTCATTTTCAGTAAAATGGAACTAGAAAGCAACTTGTTGGAAGTAATACATTTTGATGTGTGCAATCCAATGAGCGCTGAGGCATGTAGTGGATATCGTTATGTTCTTACTTCACAGATGATTTGAGTAGATGTTGAGTATATTTACTTGATGAATCACGAGTCTGAATTATTGAAAGGTTCAAGTAATTTCAGGGTGAAGTTGAAAGATCGTCGTGACAAGAGGATAAAATATCTATGATATGATCATAGAGATGAATATCTGAATTACGAGTTTGGCACAGAATTAAGACATTGTGGAAATTGTTTCACAACTAATACAGCCTGGAACACCATAGTGTCATGGTGTGTCCGAACATCATAACTGCACCCTATTGGATATGATGCATACCATGATGTCTCTTATCGAATTACCACGATAGTTTATGGGTTAGGCATTAAAGACAACCACATTCAATTTAAATAGGGCACCACGTAATTCCGATGAGATGACACCGTATGAACTATGGTTTAGAGAAACCTAAGCTGTCATTTCTTAAAAGTTTGGGGCTGCGATGCTTATGTGAAAAGTTTCAGGCTGATAAGCTCGAACCCAAAGCGGATAAATGCATCTTCATAGGACACCCAAAACAGTTGGGTATACCTCCTGTCTCAGATTCGAAAGCAATAAGGGATTGTTTCTAGAATCGGGTCCTTTCTCGAGGAAAAGTTTCTCTCGAAAGAATTGAGTGGGAGGATGGTGGAGACTTGATGAGGTTATTGAACCGTCTCTTCAACTAGTGTGTGACAGGGCACAGGGAGTTGTTCCTGTGGCACCTACACCAATTGAAGTGGAAGCTTATGATACTGATCATGAAACTTCAGATCAAGTCACTACCAAACCTCGTGGGATGACAAGGATGCGTACTACTTCAGAGTGGTACGTGATACTGTCTTGGAAGTCATGTTGCTAGACAACAATGAACCTATGAGCCATGGAGAAGCGATGATGGGCCCGGATTCCGATAAATGGCTCGAGGCCATAAAATCCGAGATAGGATCCATGTATGAAAACAAAGTGTAGACTTTGGAAGAACTACTTGATGGTCGTAAGGCTGTTAGGTACATATGGATTTTAAAAGGAAGACGTACAATGATGGTAAGTATCACCATTAAGAAACCTCGACTTGTCGTTAAGATGTTTTCCGACAAGTTCAAGGAGTTGACTACGATGAGACTTTCTCACTCATAGCGATGCTAAGAGTCTGTTGGAATTATATTAGCGATTACTTCATTATTTAAGAAATCTTGCAGATAGGATGTCAAAACATTGTTTCCTCGACGATTTTCTTGAGGAAAGGTTGTATGTGATACAACCGGAAGGTTTTGTCAATCCTGAAAGATGCTAATAAGTTTGCAAAGCTCCAGCAATCCTTCTAAGGACTGGAGTAAGCATCTCGGAGTTGGAATGTACGCTTTGATGAGATGATCAAAGATTTTGGGTTTATACAAAGTTTATGAGAAACTTGTATTTCCAAAGAAGTGAGTGGGAGCACTATAGAATTTCTGATGAGTATATGTTGTTGACATATTGTTGATCAGAAATGACGTAGAATTTCTGGAAAGCATATAGGGTTATTTGGAAGGTATTTTTTAATGGAAAGCCTGGATTAAGCTACTTGAACATTGAGCATCAAGATCTATAAGGATAGATCAAAATTCTTAATGGTACTTTCAAATGAGCACATACCTTGACATGATCTTGAAGGTGTTCAAGATGAATCAGTCAAAGAAGGAGTTCTTGCCTGGGTTGTAAGGTATGAGGTTAAGACTTAAAGCTCGACCACGGCAGAATAGAGAGAAAGGACGAAGGTCGTCCCCTATGCTTAAGACGTAGGCTCTACAGTATGCTATGCTATGTATCGCACCTGAAGTGTGCCTTGCCATGAGTCAGTCAAGGGGTACAAGAGTGATCCAAGAATGGATCACAGGACAGCGGTCAAAGTTATCCTTAGTAACTAGTGGACTAAGGAATTTTCTCGATTATGGAGGTGGTAAAAGAGTTCGTCGTAAAGGGTTACGCCGATGCAAACTTTGACACTAATCCAGATTATTCTGAGTAGTAAACTGGATTCGTATAGTAGAACAGTTATTTGGAATAGCTCCAAATGTAGCGTCGTAGTTGCATTTACAAGATGACATAGAAATTTGCGAAGTACATACGGATCTGAAAGATTCAGACCCGTTGACTATAACATCTCTCACAAGCATAACATGTTCAAACCCAGAACTCATCGAGTGTTAATCACATGGTAATGTGAACTAGATTATTGACCCTAGTAAACTCTTTGGGTGTTAGTCACATGGGGATGTGACCTTGAGTGTTAATCACAAATCGATGTGAACTGGATTATTGACTCTAGTGCAAGTGGGAGACTGTTGGAAATATGCCCTAGAGGCAATAATAAATTAGTTATTATTATATTTCCTTGTTCATGATAATCGTTTATTATCCATGCTAGAATTGTATTGATAGGAAACTCAGATACATGTGTGGATACATAGACAACACCAAGTCCCTAGTGAGCCTCTAGTTGACTAGCTTGTTGATCAATAGATGGTTACAGTTTCCTGACCATGGACATTGGATGTCATTGATAACGGGATCACATCATTAGGAGAATGATGTGATGGACAAAGACCCAATCCTAAGCCTAGCACAAGATCATGTAGTTCGTATGCTAAAGCTTTTCTAATGTCAAGTATCATTTCCTTAGACCATGAGATTGTGCAACTCCCGGATACCGTAGGAGTGCTTTGGGTGTGCCAAACGTCACAACATAACTGGGTGGCTATAAAGGTACACTACAGGTATCTCCGAAAGTGTCTGTTGGGTTGGCACGAATCGAGACTGGGATTTGTCACTCCGTGCAAACGGAGAGGTATCTCTGGGCCTACTCGGTAGGACATCATCATAATGTGCACAATGTGATCAAGGAGTTGATCACGGGATGATGTGTTACGAAACGAGTAAAGAGACTTGCCGGTAACGAGATTGAACAAGGTATCGGGATACCGACGATCGAATCTCGGGCAAGTATCATACCGCTAGACAAAGGGAATTGTATACGGGATTGATTAAGTCCTTGACATCGTGGTTCATCCGATGAGATCATCGTGGAACATGTGGGAGCCAACATGGGTATCCAGATCCCGCGGTTGGTTATTGACCGGAGAGTCATCTCGGTCATGTCTGCATGTCTCCCGAACCCGTAGGGTCTACACACTTAAGGTTCGGTGACGCTAGGGTTATAGAGATATTAGTATGCGGTAACCCAAAAGTTGTTCGGAGTCCCGGATGAGATCCTAGACGTCACGAGGAGTTCCGGAATTGTCCGGAGGTAAAGAATTATATATAGGAAGTGCAATTTCGGCCATCGGGACAAGTTTCGGGGTCACCGGTATTGTACCGGGACCACCCGAAGGGTCCCGGGGGTCCACCGGGTGGGGCCACCCACCCCGGGGGGCCACATGGGCTGTAGGTGGTGTGCCTTGGCCTATATGGCCCAAGGGCACCAGCCCCAAGAGGCCCATGCGCCAAGAGATGAGGGAAAGGAAGAGTCCTAAAGGGGGAAGGCACCTCCTAGGTGCCTTGGGGAGGTGGGACTCCTCCCTGGCCGCACCCTTCCTTGGAGGAAGGGCCAAGGCTGCGCCCCCTCTCCCTTGGCCCTATATATAGTGGGGGGAAGGGAGGGCAACCATACCTAAGCCCTGGCGCCTCCCTCTCCCTCCCATGACACATCTCCCTTCTCCCGCAGCGCTTGGCGAAGCCCTGTTGGAATCCTGCTACTTCCACCACCACGCCGTCGTGCTGCTGGATCTCCATCAACCTCTCCTCCCCCCTTGCTGGATCAAGAAGGAGGAGTCGTCGCTGCTCCGTACGTGTGTTGAATGCGGAGGTGCTGTCCGTTCGGCGCTAGGATCATCGGTGATTTGGATCACGACGAGTACGACTCCATCAACCCCGTTCTCTTGAACGCTTCCGCGCGCGATCTACAAGGGTATGTAGATCCACTCCTCCCTCGTTGCTAGATGACTCCATAGATTGATCTTGGTGACACGTAGAAATTTTTTGAATTATTGCTACGTTCCCCAACAGTGGCATCATGAGCTAGGTCTATTGCGTAGATTCTATGCACGAGTAGAACAGTAGTTGTGGGCGTTGATTTTGTTCAATATGCTTACCGTTACTAGTCCAATATTGATTCGGCGGCATTGTGGGATGAAGCGGCCCGGACCAACCTTACACGTACGCTTACGTGAGACTGGTTCCACCGACTGACATGCACTAGTTGCATAAGGTGGCTGGCGGGTGTCTGTCTCTCCCACTTTAGTCGGATCAGATTCGATGAAAAGGGTCCTTATGAAGGGTAAATAGCAATTGGCATATCACGTTGTGGTCTTTGCGTAGGTAAGAAACGTTCTTGCTAGAAACCCATAGAAGCCACGTAAAACATGCAAACAACAATTAGAGGACGTCTAACTTGTTTTTGCAGGGTATGCTATGTGATGTGATATGGCCAAAGGATGTGATGAATGATATATGTGATGTATGAGATGATCATGTTCTTGTAATAGGAATCACGACTTGCATGTCGATGAGTATGACAACCGGCAGGAGCCATAAGAGTTGTCTTAATTTATTTATGACCTGTGTGTCAACATAAACGTCATGTAATTACTTTACTTTATTGCTAACCGTTAGCTGTAGTAGTAGAAGTAATAGTTGGCGAGGCAACTTCATGGAGACACGATGATGGAGATCATGATGATGGAGATCATGGTGTCATGCCGGTGACGATGATGATCATGGAGCCCCAAAGATGAAGATCAAAAGGAGCAATATGATATTGGCCATATCATGTCACTATTTGATTGCATGTGATGTTTATCATGTTTATACATATTATTTGCTTAGAACGACGGTAGTAAATAAGATGATCCCTCACTAAAATTTCAAGAAGGTGTCCCCCCTAACTGTGCACCGTTGCGAAAATTCGTCATTTTGAAGCACCACGTGATGAGCGGGTGTGATAGATTCTTACATTCGAATACAACGCGTGTTGACGAGCCTAGCGTGTACAGACATGGCCTCGGAACACATGCGAAACACTTAGGTTAACTTGACGAGCCTAGCATGTACAGACATGGCCTCGGAACACAAGAGACCGAAAGTTCGAGCATGAGTCGTATGGTAGATACGATCAACATGAAGATGTTCACCGATGTTTACTAGTCCGTCTCACATGATGATCGGACATGGCCTAGTTTACTTGGATCATGTAATCACTTAGATGACTGGAGGGATGTCTATCTGAGTGGGAGTTCATAAGATGAACTTATTTATCCTGAACATAGCCAAAAGGTCTTCGCAAATTATGTCGTAGCTCGCGCTTCAGTTCTACTGTTTAGATATGTTCCTAGAGAAAAATTAGTTGAAAGTTGATAGTAGCAATTATGCGGACTTGGTCCGTAAACTGAGGATTGTCCTCATTGCTTCATAGAAGGTTTATGTCCTTAATGCACCGCTCAGTGTGCTGAACCTCGAACGTCGTCTGTGGATGTTGCGAACATCTGACATACACGTTTTGATGACTACATGATAGTTCAGTGCGTAATGCTAAATGGTTTAGAATTGAGGCACCAAAGACGTTTTTGAAACATCGAAGAACATATGAGATGTTCCAAGGACTGAAATTGGGATTTCAGGCTCGTGCCCACGTTAAGAGGTATAAGACCTCCGACGATTTTTCTTAGCCTGCAAACTAAGGGAGAAAAGCTCAATTGTTGAGCTTGTGCTCAGATTTTCTGAGTACAACAATCGCTTGAATCGAGTGGGAGTTGATCTTCCAGATGAAATAGTGATGGTTCTCCGAAGTCATTACCACCAAGCTGCTTGAGCTTCATGATGAACTATAATATATCAGGGACATATATGATGATCCTTGAGATATTCGCGATGTTTTACACCACAAAAGTAGAGATCAAGAAGGAGCATCAATTGTTGATGGTTTGTGAAACCACTAGTTTCAAGAAGGGCAAGGGCAAAAAGGGATGCTTCATGAAACGGCAAATCAGCTGCTGCTCTAGTGAAGAAACCCAAGGTTGAACCCAAACCCGAGACTAAGTGCTTCTGTAATGAGGGGAACGGTCACTGAAGCAGAACTACCCTAGATACTTGGTAGAAGAGAAGGCAGGCAAGGTCGACAGAAGTATATTGGATATACATTATATTAATGTGTACTTCACTAGTACTCCTAGTAGCACCAGGGTATTAGATACCAGTTCGGTTGCTAAGTGTTGGTAACTCGAAATAAAAGGCTATGGAATAAACGGAGACTAGCTAAAGGTGGGATGACGATATGTGTTGGAAGTGTTTCCAAGGTTGATGTGATCACGCATCGCATGCTCCCTCTACCATCGAGATTGGTGTTAAACCTAAATAATTGTTATTTGGTTTTTGTGTTGAGCATAGACATGATTGGATTATGTTTATCGCAATACGGTTATTCTTTAAGGAGAATAATGGTTACTCTTTTTATTTGAATAATACCTTCAATGGTCTTGCACCTTAAATGAATGGTTTATTGAATCTCGATCGTAGTGATACACATGTTCATGCCAAAAGATATAATATAGTAATGATAGTACCACATACTTGTGGCACTGCCACTTGAGTCATATTGGTATAAAACGCATGAAGAAGCTCCATGTTGATGGATCTTTGGACTCACTCGTTTTTGAAAAAGATTGAGACATGCGAACCATGTCTATTGGCATATATGCATGAAGAAACTCCATGAAGATGGATCGTTTGGACTCACTTGATTTTGAATCACTTGAGACATGCAAATCATACCACATGGGGAGCCTCATTTTCAGTAAAATGGAACTAGAAAGCAACTTGTTGGAAGTAATACATTTTGATGTGTGCAATCCGATGAGTGCTGAGGCATGTAGTGGATATCGTTATGTTCTTACTTCAGAGATGATTTGAGTAGATGTTGAGTATATTTACTTGATGAATCACGAGTCTGAATTATTGAAAGGTTCAAGTAATTTCAGGGTGAAGTTGAAAGATCGTCATGAGAAGAGGATAAAATATCTATGATATGATCATAGAGATAAATATCTGAATTACGAGTTTGGCACAGAATTAAGACATTGTGGAAATTGTTTCACAACTAATACAGCCTGGAACACCATAGTGTGATGGTGTGTCCAAACATCATAACTGCACCCTATTGGATATGATGCATACCATGATGTCTCTTATCGAATTACCACGATAGTTTATGGGTTAGGCATTAAAGACAACCACATTCACTTTAAATAGGGCACCACGTAATTCCGATGAGATGACACCGTATGAACTATGGTTTAGAGAAACCTAAGCTGTCATTTCTTAAAAGTTTGGGGCTGCGATGCTTATGTGAAAAGTTTCAGGCTGATAAGCTCGAACCCAAAGCGGATAAATGCATCTTCATAGGACACCCAAAACAGTTGGGTATACCTCGTGTCTCAGATTCGAAAGCAATAAGGGATTGTTTCTAGAATCGGGTCCTTTCTCGAGGAAAAGTTTCTCTCGAAAGAATTGAGTGGGAGGATGGTGGAGACTTGATGAGGTTATTGAACCGTCTCTTCAACTAGTGTGTGACAGGGCACAGGGAGTTGTTCCTGTGGCACCTACACCAATTGAAGTGGAAGCTTATGATAGTGATCATGAAACTTCAGATCAAGTCACTACCAAACCTCGTGGGATGACAAGGATGCGTACTACTTCAGAGTGGTACGTGATCCTGTCTTGGAAGTCATGTTGCTAGACAACAATGAACCTACGAGCCATGGAGAAGCGATGGTGGGCCCGGATTCCGATAAATGGCTCGAGGCCATAAAATCCGAGATAGGATCCATGTATGAAAACAAAGTGTATTCTTTGGAAGAACTACTTGATGGTCGTAAGGCTGTTAGGTACATATGGATTTTAAAAGGAAGACAGACAATGATGGTAAGTATCACCATTAAGAAAGCTCGACTTGTCGTTAAGATGTTTTGCGACAAGTTCAAGGAGTTGACTATGATGAGGATTTCTCACTCGTAGCGATGCTAAGAGTCTGTTGGAATTATATTAGCGATTACTGCATTATTTATGAAATCTTGCAGATAGGATGTCAAAACATTGTTTCCTCGACGATTTTCTTGAGGAAAGGTTGTATGTGATACAACCGGAAGGTTTTGTCAATCCTGAAAGATGCTAATAAGTATGCAAAGCTCCAGCAATCCTTCTAAGGACTGGAGTAAGCATCTCAGAGTTGGAATGTACGCATTGATGAGATGATCAAAGATTTTGGGTTTATACAAAGTTTATGAGAAACTTGTATTTCCAAAGAAGTGAGTGGGAACACTATAGAATTTCTGATGAGTATATGTTGTTGACATATTGTTGATCAGAAATGACGTAGAATTTCTGGAAAGCATATAGGGTTATTTGGAAGGTATTTTTCAATGGAAAGCCTGGATTAAGCTACTTGAACATTGAGCATCAAGATCTATAAGGATAGATCAAAATTCTTAATCGTACTTTCAAATGAGCACATACCTTGACATGATCTTGAAGGTGTTCAAGATGAATCAGTCAAAGAAGGAGTTCTTGCCTGGGTTGTAAGGTATGAAGTTAAGACTTAAAGCTCGACCATGGCAGAATTGAGAGAAAGGACGAAGGTCGTCCCCTATGCTTAAGACGTAGGCTCTACAGTATGCTATGCTATGTACCGCACCTGAAGTGTGCCTTGCCATGAGTCAGTCAAGGGGTACAAGAGTGATCCAAGAACGGATCACAGGACAACGGTCAAAGTTATCCTTAGTAACTAGTGGACTAAGGAATTTTCTCGATTATGGAGTTGGTAAAAGAGTTCGTCGTAAAGGGTTACGCCGATGCAAACTTTGACACTAATCCAGATTATTCTGAGTAGTAAACTAGATTCGTATAGTTAAACAGTTATTTGGAATAGCTCCAAATGTAGCGTCGTAGTTGCATTTACAAGATGACATAGAAATTTGCGAAGTACATACGGATCTGAAAGATTCAGACCCGTTGACTATAACATCTCTCACAAGCATAACATGTTCAAACCCAGAACTCATCGAGTGTTAATCACATGGTAATGTGAACTAGATTATTGACTCTAGTAAACTCTTTGGGTGTTAGTCACATGGGGATGTGACCTTGAGTGTTAATCACATATCGATGTGAACTGGATTATTGACTCTAGTGCAAGTGGGAGACTGTTGGAAATATGCCCTAGGCAATAATAAATTAGTTATTAATATATTTCCTTGTTCATGATAATCATTTATTATCCATGCTAGAATTGTATTGATAGGAAACTCAGATACATGTGTGGATACATAGACAACACTAAGTCCCTAGTGAGCCTCTAGTTGACTAGCTCGTTGATCAATAGATGGTTACGGTTTCCTGACCATGGACATTGGATGTCATTGATAACGGGATCACATCATTAGGAGAATGATGTGATGGACAAAGACCCAATCCTAAGCCTAGCACAAGATCATGTAGTTCGTATGCTAAAGCTTTTCTAATGTCAAGTATCATTTCCTTAGACCATGATATTGTGCAACTCTCGGATACCGTAGGAGTGCTTTGGGTGTGCCAAACGTCACAATGTAACTGGGTGGCTATAAAGGTACACTACAGGTATCTCCGAAAGTGTCTGTTGGGTTGGCACGAATCGAGACTGGGATTTGTCACTCCGTGTAAACGGGGAGGTATCTCTGGGCCCACTCGGTAGGACATCATCATAATGTGCACAATGTGATCAAGGAGTTGATCACGGGATGATGTGTTACGAAACGAGTAAAGAGACTTGCCGGTAACGAGATTGAACAAGGTATCGGGATATCGACGATCGAATCTCGGGCAAGTATCATACCGCTAGACAAAGGGAATTGTATACGGGATTGATTAAGTCCTTGACATCGTGGTTCATCTGATGAGATCATCGTCGAACATGTGGGAGCCAACATGGGTATCCAGATCCCGCTGTTGGTTATTGACCGGAGAGTCATCTCGGTCATGTCTGCATGTCTCCCGAACCCGTAGGGTCTACACAATTAAGGTTCGGTGACGCTAGGGTTATAGAGATATTAGTATGCGGTAACCCAAAAGTTGTTCGGAGTCCCGGATGAGATCCCGGACGTCACGAGGAGTTCCAGAATGGTCCGGAGGTAAATAATTATATATAGGAAGTGCTATTTCGGCCATCGGGACAAGTTTCGGGGTCACCAGTATTGTACCGGGACCACCGGAAGGGTCCCGGGGGTCCACTGGGTGGGGCCACCCACCCTGGGGGGCCACATGGGCTGTAGGGGGTGCGCCTTGGCCTATATGGGCCAAGGGAACCAGCCCCAAGAGGACCATGCGCCAAGAGATGAGGGAAAGGAAGAGTCCTAAAGGGGGAAGGCACCTCCTAGGTGCCTTGAGGAGGTGGGACTCCTCCCTGGCCGCACCCTTCCTTGGAGGAAGGGCCAAGGCTGCGCCCCCCCTCTCCCTTGGCCCTATATATAGTGGGGGGAAGGGAGGGCAACCATACCTAAGCCCTGGCGCCTCCCTCTCCCTCCCATGACACATCTCCCTTCTCCCGCAGTGCTTGGCGAAGCCCTGTTGGAATCCCGCTACTTCCACCACCACGCCGTCGTGCTGCTGGATCTCCATCAACCTCTCCTCCCCCCTTGCTGGATCAACAAGGAGGAGACGTTGCTGCTCCGTACGTGTGTTGAACGCGGAGGTGCCGTCCGTTCGGCGCTAGGATCATCGGTGATTTGGATCACGACGAGTACGACTCCATCAACCCCGTTCTCTTGAACGCTTCCGCGTGCGATCTACAAGGGTATGTAGATCCACTCCTCCCTCGTTGCTAGATGACTCCATAGATTGATCTTGGTGACATGTAGGAAAATTTTGAATTATTGCTATGTTCCCCAACATGTTGTTCATACCATGTTATCCTGATGATCTCATGATAATTCCTGATTAACCTGTATTCACTAGTGCAGAACCGGGCAATAGCACCGGTTCGTAAGGCCCTATAGTGCCGGTTCCATAACCGGAACTAAAGTGTGGTCACTAAAGGCCCCCCCCTTTAGTACCGGTTCAGCACGAACCGGTGCTAAAGGGCAACCACGTGGCACGAGCCAGCTCTGGGGGCTAGGAGCCCTTTAGTACCGGTTGGTAACACCAACCGGTACTAAAATGTTTGGGGGGTTTTTGGTTTTATGATTTCTTTTTCATTTAATTTTGTGTTTTCCATTTTAATTCTTTTTCGTTTGCTGGTATTTTACGATACTACACATTGTACATGTTATGCATATATATATATATATATATATATATATATATATATATATATATAGAATTTCTAGTAGAACCAATCATATATATATCATCAATGTCTCACAAACCACCATATTAATTCACACATACACACATGCATGTATAGCTATATACAATTTCTCCTACATATGCATGTTGCCTTCGGAGCCAGTGGCATTAGCCTAATTGGTGCCTTCGGAGTACGATGACAATTGGAAGTGGTTCATGACCTGGTCGATGGGGGCGGTAGCGGGTAATAGTATTCTCCCTTCGGATTTATGACCTGGTCGAGCAAAAATCCCGCTATTTCCTCTTGAAGTGCTTCTACGCGCTCCGTTTCTAGGAGCTTCTCCCGCACCTCTTTGAACTGTTAAGAAGGAGATCAATATGCACGTGTATTAGTTGTGTTACTAGATATCGATAATGGTGTAAAAATTGTGAATAGTGGTCTGACAAGCGTACCCATTCCTGTCTTTGAGATCTGCTCCTTTCGGACGCCATCATGCGAATGTTCTCGCAAACGCAGAGTACACACAGATTAGTCCCATGCGTCTGCTTCAGGGCCTTTATTACGAGAATGGAATTTAATTTGATCAGATAATAATTAATCAAGCATGATAATTAAAGAGATGGCAGCTAGCTAGCTAGCTAGTACTACTTAATTACTTACCTTGGGTCGAAACCATTTCAGCTGTCGTTTCCATTCGCCTTCCGTGACGCTGATGAACCTTGCCCAAGCCCTGCCCGCCGACAAAGAAAATGAATAAAGGGGTTATTAAATAGTTCATATCATGAAATGACGAACTAAATAGGCCGAGATATATAGTTAATAATGATTGAAATTACCTGTTGACTATCCCAAACAAGATATTATAGTCACTATTTGCTTTGAGTAGTGAGTCCAGTATTTGAACTGTTCAGGCGTCAACTTTAATGATACACAAGATCTAGTGAAATCTGCATGCACACACGTTTGCATGTCTTAATTAAGCGGGCATATGTAAGCAAAAACATGTAGCTAGCTAGTAGGCAAAAACAGAGAATTTGTAGTACAAGAAAGTGTGACTCTAGCATGCTAGCTAGTAGGCAAAAACAAAGAAGTTGTAAGGAAGTAGTATATCTTCATTGTATTTGAGGCGCTTCAAGAACTCTAGCATGCTGTCCTCTACCTGCTTTTCATGATGCTTGTTTATTGTCCATGTGTATTCATTAATGGTGTTTGGGTCAATGTACCCAATGCCATAGCGTCCACCTTTTCTCATTTCATACATCTTCATCCTGCATAATACCATAGAAAAGAATATAGTGAGGATAATTACAGGTAATGATTGATCAAAAGGATCACTACAACTAGCTTGAGACTTAAATTATAGAAAGAAATCACTTACAGACAATAGCAACTGACGATAGATTTGTCGAGTGCGTCTTGATTGTATAACTGAAACAGTTCAGAATACTCAACGGTCATAGGTTTCTCATGGTAGTAATGATCCTTCTTGACTTGCACCATGAGGGACTCTCAATCGGATCTCTTGGTAATGTCCATGTACCATTGATGCAATTCATACATTCTCGTTGGGAGCTTCTTGACCTCTTCTGGCTTGACCAAAGGTTGGCCCCGGGCATATTTCCGTTTTATTTCCTCCTCTGTAAGCACAGGCATGTCCTCGATCTCGAGGAGTTGTCCAACAGTGATTTTGAGAGTTTCAGCCTGCATTATATGCTCCTGGGTTATTACCACATCGCCCACCTCGGGAACGTAAACTGTTTGGCCACAATAATATTGGGCGCGCGTACTGTCACGTGTTCTTGGCGGCACAACAAGCGGGGGGATCGATTGTGCCGCCTGTTCTCCTAGCTAGGCAACGGTTTTCCCGCATTTTTTGACAGCTGCTTGTTGTTTGCTCGAGCTCGAGCTCGCCTCCTTCTATAGACGTTGTCAATGTAACTTCCTGATGTGGCGCTCATAGTCTGTGTCAACAGGCTTAGGAGCTGGTGGTTGAGCCATACGAATGAAGTGGTCAACTACTTCCACAGGCACTTTCTCCCTTGGCGGCGGTGGCAGTTTCGGTCCAAAATGGGCGTCGACTTTTGCCCGCACTATGGCATTGGTTTGCTCCTCGGTCCTGTCATAAGCCCTCTCAGGAAGAGGAGTAGTGAGGTTTGGACCATATTTATATCGCTTGCCTCCGCCTGTACTTCCTGTACTATGACCTCGACTCATACCGCTACGCACCATAGCTGCGGGGTGTCTCTTCTGCGATTGCTGAGGCGGCAGAGACGGCTGACGGGGCTGAGTTGGACGAGGAGGAGTGGCCTGAAGCTGTGCCGGACTTGCAGTGGCCTGAGGTTGTGCCGGACTTGGAGGAGGAGTGGACGTCTAACGCTGTGTCGGACTTGGAGGAGGAGTGGCCTGACACTTTGCTGGACTTGGAGGAGGAGGAGTGGCCACACGCGTTGGTGGACTTGGAGGAGCGGGAGTCTGCTGACTCGGTGGCGGACTTCGATGAGGAGTCGGGTGACGTGGTGTCGGTGGCCTTCGAAAGATGATGCAATCCTTTCTCCATAGGATGATACGATGTTTGGCATCTCCGAGTGTGTGCTCCTCGTCACCTCCAGGAATGTCAAGCTCTAGCCCCGAATATTGGTCCACCACCTCATCAACCACGACACGAGCATAGCCTGCTGGAATCGGGTTGCAATGGAAGGTTGCATCAGGGGAATTTGTATAAGCAACGCCGTCCGCCACCTTCAAGGATATGTTCTTAATTTTGAAGTGTAGTTCGCAGTTAGTGTTCTCCGTGATATCATCCACGGGGTATCTATCCAGCATTGCGTCAAACGGGGCGGAACCCATGCTGCTTCTCGGCATGGATGGGGCGGTGGTATCCAATGCTGGATCATCCGCTAGCTGCTGCAGCTGCTAAGACCCCCTTTGCTGGCTAAGTGAGTCGATCTGCTCCTGCTGCCACTGGAATTTGATTGCCAAGTCCGCATGTGCTGATTCTAGGCCTTGAAGGCATTCATAGTCGAGCTTCCTCTGCTCCTCCTCCATCTTCCTCTTCTTCTCCTCCACAATCTTCTTTCTCGTACGGGTTCTGTAGTCGGCGTTCCAGTCCGAAAACCCCTCATACCATGGAATAGCGCCCATGCCTCGTGTTCTTCCCGGGTGTTCAGGATTTTCCAGGGCACGCGTAAGCTCGTCGTTCTCTCTGTTGGGCTCGAACAACCCGGATCGAGCCTCTTCTACTGCAACAAGTAGCTTATCTTCGGCTCCGTCCAGACATGCCTTCTTGGAAACTTTGCCTGTCTTCGGGTCCAACTCCCCCCCATGCGCATAGAACCAAGTCCTACACCTGGGGGCCAGCTCAATGTTTCTGGAGTGACACTTGCATCCAACATCTCTTTCTCAGACTTATCCCACTTAGGCATTCCCACCGCATAGCCACCTGGCCCCAGCTTATGGAACTTATCCTTTTTTGCGACATTGACCTTGTTTATTCTTGACCGTTCCTTAGATAATTCTGAATCCTTGAATTTCATGAAATCGTCCCAATGAGCACTTTGATTCTCTAGTGTTCCCTCGAATACTGGAGTCTTCCATCCTCCCTTGACGTACTTGTCCCATTCACGATTCTTGTGGTTCTTGAATGCAACCGCCATCTTCCTAAGAGCAGCGTCCTTGACTTTCTGCACATCTGCTTCTGTGAAATGATCTGGTAGGGTGAAATGTTCCATGAGAGTATCCCAAAGCAGACTTTTTTGTCTGTCGTCGACAAAAGTAAGATCTGGACGTGGCTTTGCTGGCTTTCTCCATTCTTGAAGGGAGATCGGGAGTTGGTCCTTCACAAGAACTGCACACTGACGAACGAACTTGTCCGCAATCTTCTTAGGCGCTAATGGTTCGCCATTATGTTTGATTGCCTCGATATTATACTTTACGCCCTCCTTCAACTTTTTGTTCGGGCATTGTTTTATCCTGTTGCCTGAAGATTTGCTCGATCTGGATGGCTGAAAGAAGAAAGATTGATTCGTTAATATATCTTCAACTCATTTAAAACATGTGATGATCACCAGATGCCTGCTTATATAAATATATATACCTCTCCTGTGTTGTCATAATCGTAGTTCATGACTTCATCAATTCGGTCGTCGCGATCGAATATCATATCACCCTCTCCGGTGTTGTTTAGAAATTCGGAGCCGTCATAATCTTCTTCATTTTGATCATCATCTGGCCCGCGTATTATATCGAACATGGTCTGTTCTCCCTCTCTGTTGGTATTGTCCGCCATAGCTTTTATTTAACTATGTCAAAAGAAATATAAAACAATTTAGTATTCAAATTACATCGTCTTGAATAATAGATATAATCTCGAATACATCGTCTCGAATAATAGATATAATCTCGAATACATCGTCTCGAATAATATATATAATCTCGAATACATTGTCTCGAATAATATATAATCTCGAATACATCGTCTTGAATATTATATATCGAGTACATCACTGGCTAGGTAGCTAATAAAGATTGAATACTACAGAAGAATCTAGGACACTCGCGGTTCCTGCGGCGCGGGCGGTGGACACCCAAAGAGAAGGAACCCTCACAGGATCATAGCTGAAGTGAGATCCCTGAAGAAACTGCCAGGTATTGGAGAACCTGCCGCCCTCTAACGCAACCATGTGGCGATAGACGTGCTCGTCCTCCTCCCTGACACGGCGACGTACCACCTCCGGCGGGGCCGGCTCCCTCCGCACCGAAACTGGCCCACGCGAACGCCACCAAATGAGATCAGGGTCGACGATGGGACCCGGGGCCGGGTTCCTCATCAAGCGGCGCGCCCCTCCAGGCAGCACCTCCTAGTGCCAGCCCGGCGGAGCCCAGTCCCGGACATGGGTCAGTCGGACATCGTCGCGGACGGGTCGACAGCGAGGATGCGGGCCAGGCATCGTCGAAAACAAATACTAGCTATATGCCAGCAAAAAGTAACATTTTTTAATGATTGGATTTTGATAACTAAAATTTCTAACATTTCTGTATAACTAACATTTCTAATATTTCTAGAACTAAAAAAGAGAAAAATTTCTAACTTTTTTATAACTATTTCTATAACTAAAAAACAGAAAAATTTCTAACAATTCTAACTTTTTTATAACTATTTCTATAACAAAAAAACAGAAAAATTTCTAACAATTCTAACATTTCTAACTATTCTAACAATTCTAACATTTCTAACTATTTCTAAAAAACAGAAAAATTTCTAACAATTTCTAAAAAACAGAAAAATTTCTAACAATTCTAACTTTTTTATAACTATTTCTATAACTAAAAAACAGAAAAATTTCTAACAATTCTAAGATCTCTAACTATTCTAACAATTCTAACATTTCTAACAATTCTAACATTTCTAACTATTTCTGAAAAACAGAAAAATTTCTAACAATTTCTAAAAAACAGAAAAATTTCTAACTATTTGTATAACTAAAAAACAAAAAATGTATGTGTGTGTGCGCGCGCTCACCGGCGACGGGCGCGTCGACGACAGGGATGACGACGACGGGGACAGGGACGGGGCAGCGATGACGGGGATGGGGACGTACGGGTCGGGACGGCGACGATGACGGGGACGTACGGGGCGGCGACGATGGGGACGGGGACGACGCGGGACAGGCCGGGACGGGGTGGCGGTGACGACGGGGACGGGGACGACGGGGCGGCGACGACGGGGACGGGGCGGGGGCGGGGGCGGCAACGAGGGATGGAGACGAACGGGGGGCGCGGCGGGCGACGGTGCAGAGGAGAAGAAGCACATGAGAAACTGAAATTTTTGTAAGTGTTGTTTATATAGGAGGGGTCTTTAGTACCGGTTGGAGCCACCAACCGGTACTAAAGGCCTGTTTTGGCAAGGCCAAGCGGCGGGAAGCGACCCCCTTTAGTACCGGGTGGTGGCTCCAACCGGTACTAAAGGCCCCCCTTTAGTACCGGTTGGTGCCACGACCCGGTACTAAAGGGGGTGCGCTGGCGTAGGTGCGGTGCGGTAAGTTTAGTCCCACCTCGCTAGTCGAGGGGCGACCACACTGGTTTATAAACCCCCGTGCGGTAGCTCTCTCGAGCTCCTCTCCAAAGCAGGCCTACTGGGCCTACATGTTCTGTGCTGCCCTATTGGCCTACTGGGCCTTTGCGGGCCTGCATCCTGGCCCAACAACAGGTTGGGTTTCTAGTCGTATGCCGGCCGCTTTGGCCTAGTAGGCGGGCTTTTTTTATTTTTTTTGCTTTATTTATTTTTGAGTTGTTTTTTTGTGTATTTAGAGTTTCTTTGTGAATATTTTTGCTTTAGGTACAAAAAATTACAAACTTTCTGTTAGTGCCCGTAGTTTTCAAATTTGAATACTTTAATTTTTGAATTATTTGAAATTAGTGTGAATCACTAGTTTGTGAATAACTTAACTTTAAAAATCAGTAAAGGCATGAAAGAATTTGTTTGCACATAAAATTTATTCGCGTTTCAAATGCCAAAACACATAATTAACTACCCTAACTATTACAGAGATTCCCTTCTGGGTGTGAAACATAGAAGAAAGTGATGATAGTGAAGCCGATCACATCCCAGATCTTTGGGTGTGAAACTTTTTCTTCGCGTGTGTCCCTTTGCGACGTAACCATGGAAAATCTTCATCATTTAACGGGATGCTCGAGTCAATATTCACTGTGAATGGAGCAATTTCATCAAACTTTTCATAATCTTTTGACTTGTCTGTCTTGTCATCCACTCCCACGATGTTTCTCTTCCCAGAAAGAACTATGTGCCGCTTTGGCTCATCGTACGATGCATTCGCTTCCTTATCTTTTCTTTTTCTTGGCTTGGTAGACACGTCCCTCACATAGAAAACCTGTGCCACATCATTGGCTAGGACGAATGGTTCATCTGCATACGCAAGATTGTTGAGATCCACTGTTGTCATTCCGTACTGCGGGTCTTCCGTTACCCCGCCTCGTGTCATATTGACCCATTTGCACCGAAACAAAGGGACCTTCAAACCACGTCGATAGTCAAGTTCCCATTTTTCTCTGCCATGTTTATTATTCCCTTTATATTCGACGAGAAGCCAGATGGTACCTTAATACTGAGCAGGCATTCAAAGAAGATTTCCTTCTCTTCTTTGGTAAGAGCGTAGCTTGCATGACCCTGATGTATGCCGTCTTTTCCGTGCATACGTTGCTGGTCCTCTCATGCCTCAGGTGTATCTTTTGTCTTCCCATACACGCCCAAGAAGCCAAGCAGGGTCACACAAAGATTCTTCGTCACGTGCATCACGTCGATTGCGGAGCGGACCTCTAGGTCTTTCCAATAGGGAAGGTCCCAAAATATAGATTTCTTCTTCCACATGGGTGCGCGTCCGTTAGCGTCATTCGGAACAGGTTGTCCACCAGGACCCTTTCCAAAGACCACCTTCAAATCCTTGACAATATCTTCTACATCAGCACCAGTACGGTGGCAAGGCTTCCTCCGGTGATCCGCCTCACCTTTGAAATGCTTTCCTTTCTTTCTTACGGGATGCTTGCTCGGAAGAAATCGACGATGTCCCAGGTACACATTGTTCTTACAATTAGCCAAATATATACTGTCGGTATCGTCCGAACAGTGCGTGCATGCGCGGTATCCCTTGTTTGTCTATCCTGAAAGGTTACTGAGAGCAGGCCAATCATTGATGGTCACGAACAACAACACCTTTAGGTCAAATTCTTCCCCCATGTGCTCATCCCACGCACGTACACCTATTCCATTCCACAGTTGTAAGATTTCTTCAACTAATGGCCTTAGGTACTGAGGGAGTCCTGGATTAGGGGGTGTTCGGGTAGCCGGACTATACCTTCAGCCGGACTCCTGGACTATGAAGATACAAGATGGAAGACTTCGTCCCGTGTCCGGATGGGACTTTCCTTGGCGTGGAAGGCAAGCTTGGCGATGCGGATATTCAAGATCTCCTACCATTATAACCGACTCTGTGTAACCCTAACCCTATCCGGCGTCTATATAATCCGGAGGGTTGTAGTCCGTAGGACATCAACACCATATACAACAATCATACCATAGGCTAGCTTCTAGGGTTTAGCCTCCTTGATCTCGTGGTAGATCTACTCTTGTACTACCCATATCATCAATATTAATCAAGCAGGAGTAGGGTGTTACCTCCATCGAGAGGGCCCGAACCTGGGTAAAAACATCGTGTCCCTTGTCTCCTGTTACCATCCGGCCTTGACGCACAGTTCGGGACCCCCTACCCGAGATCCGCCGGTTTTGACACCGACATTGGTGCTTTCATTGAGAGTTCCTCTGTGTCATCGCCTTTAGGCCCGATGGCTCCTTTGATCATCAACAACGATGCGATCCAGGGTGAGACTTTTCTCCCCGGACAGATCTTCGTCTTTGGCGGCTTCGCACTGCGGGCCAATTCGCTTGGCCACCTGGAGCAGATCGAAAGCTACGCCCCTGGCCATCAAGTCAGGTTTGGAAGCCTAAACTACATGGCAGACATCCGCGGAGATTTGATCTTCGACGGATTCGAGCCCCAACCAAGTGTGCTGCACTGTCTCGTGCGGCATGATCTAGCTCTGTCACCGAACAGTATACCGGAGGCCGCAAACGCACCAGCTATGACCCTTAATTCGGAGCCAGTTGTGTCAATCGAGGATGAGCGGTTGCACGTCACCTTGGGGGCTGTGATCTCAAAGGCGATCGAGCCGAACGCCGGCCCCACACTCCGCGTGACTCACGACTCCGAGGATCCGGACTCCTCTCCGGACTCCGAACCCCCCGCGCGCCTGCTGATCGAATCCGATTGGGCGCCAATAATGGAGTTCACCGCCGCGGACATCTTTCAGCACTCGCCTTTTTGCGATATCCTGAATTCTCTCAAGTCTCTCTCTTTATCAGGAGAGCCCTGGCCGAACTGCGGTCAGCGAGGATGGGATATGGACGATGAAGAAATTCAAAGCCCACCCACCACCCACTTGGTAGCCACTGTCGACAATTTAAACGACGTGCTCAACTTCGACTCCGGAGACATCGACAGCATGGATGACGATGCAGGAGATACCGATGAACCAACGCCCATAGGGCATTGGACAGCCAGCTCATCTCATGATGTATACATGGTGGATACCCCTAAAGGAAGTGACAACGAGGAAAAAAAGGATGGAACGGGAGATCGACCCCCCGAAAAGCAATCAAAGCGTCGGCGTAAACGCCGACCCAAGCCCCGCCTCGATAAAAATCCAGCCATAGAGCAGGACCAGCCGGTAGACGACGAACAGGCCTTAGAGCAACCATCCGAACAGGGCAACACGGATAGATTAACCGAACATCCCTCCTCTGGCGAAAACGGCATTCCGGACGACCTCACGCCGGATAAACCCATGGAGCAGAAGAATCTCCACGAGAGGCTCGTTGCAACTGCACGCAGCCTGAAAAAGCAGAAGCGGAAGCTAAAAACAGCGGAAGATGCACTCCGGATTAGATGGAGCAAAGTAATCAATACCGCAGATAAATACGGCGACGGTCGCCGCACTAAAAGCTATCCGAAAAGAAAGCTACTGCCTGAATTCGACGAAGAGGCCCTAGAGCCCTCGCATTCAAGAAATAAGAAAGCCACACGGTCGGATAGACGACCCCATAAAGCGGCAAGCGGCGCCGCACTTAAATCGGCATGCGACCCACCTAAGGATTCGCATCATGGCCCAGTTAGGTCCATTATGGGCCAAGAAAGCAAGCTCTCGTAAGCAACGCAATAAAGCCATCATCAGAATCCGGCACACCCAAATACAGGGGCGCCGCACACCCCCTATGTTTCACCGATGAGGTCCTGGACTATGAATTTCCAGAGGGACTCGAACCCTTAAACATAGAGGCATATGATGGAACAACAGACCCTGGAGTCTGGATCGAGGATTATATCCTCCACATACACATGGCTAGAGGAGATGATCTCCACGCCATAAAATATTTACCCCTTAAGCTTAAAGGGCCAGCCCGGCATTGGATTAAAAGCCTTCCTGAAAACACAATTGGAAGTTGGGAAGAGCTCGAGGATGCTTTCCGAGCAAATTTTCAAGGGACCTATGTCCGCCCCCCGGATGCAGACGATCTCAGTCACATAACTCAACAGCCCGGAGAATCAGCTCGACAGTTCTGGAATAGATTCCTCACTAAAAAGAATCAGATAGTCGACTGTCCGGACGCCGAAGCCTTAGCAGCTTTCAGGAATAACGTCCGAGACGAATGGCTCGCCAGACACCTCGGCCAAGAAAAGCCAAGAACAATGGCCGCACTAACAAGCCTCATGACCCACTTTTGTGCAGGAGAGGACACCTGGTTGGCAAGGTGCATCCCCAGCGACCCAAGTACATCCGAAACCAGGGATGGAAACGGAAAACTGCGATGCAACAAGGACCGTCGCCGGACTAAGGAAAAAAGTCCGAAGAGCACGGCAGTCAATCCCGGATTCAAAGGTTCACGACAAAATCAGACAAAACCACCCCTCCAGGATAACAGGGACGATCCATCCAACTTAAATAAAATCCTGGACAGGATATGTCAGATACACAGTACTCCCGGGAAGCCTGCTAACCATACCCAGAGAGATTGTTGGGTTTTCACATAATCCGGCAGACTCAATACCGAACACAAGGGGCTCGACACACCAAGCGAAGAAGAGGACGGACCCCAAAAGCAGAGCACCAGGAAACAAAAGAACTTCCCACAAGAAGTAAAAACAGTGAACTTACTTCACATAACAAAACGTGAGGCACCCATAAAGGTTCACACCACACGACCTATCCCCAAAGGGTCCCGCCATTGGTTGTCAAAACCAATCATCTTCGATCAGCTAGATTATTCTAGAAATATCAAGAATGCAGGCTGGACTGCCTTGATACTCGATCCAATAATTGGCGGACTCCGGTTTTCAAATGTCCTTATGGACGGCGGCAGTGGACTAAACCTGATATATCAGGATACAATCCATCACATGGGGATAAACCCAGCAAGAATCCGCCGCAACAAAACCTCCTTTCAAGCAGTAACACCTGGTCCGGACACCCATTGTATGGGTTTTCTCCGGCTCGAAGTTATATTCGGCTCTGCCGATAACTTCCGCCGCGAAAAGCTGACCTTCCATATCGTCCCGTTCTCAAGTCGCTATCAAGCACTACTGGGACGCGAAGCTTTCACCCGCTTTAACGCAATACCGCATTATGCATCTTTCACACTTAAGATGACCGGTCCACGAGGCATCATCTCTTTGAACGGGAAGCACTAAAGTGCGCCTCCCCAAGCGAAGGACTGTGCGGCCGCTTTGACAGCCCCACAGTAAAATGGCCTCACCGGCCAAAAAACTTCGAAATAGGTCATTAAAGACCACGAACGCGGATAGACGAGTTCGGTACAAAATCATCATTGATGCAGGCTTAGTGGCCATATACCCCCGCACTAGGGGCTCCATGCATATACAATAAGAGACAATATAGCTCAATTTTATATATTTTACTTTACACTTTATTTATTTTAAACTTTTGTTCGGCACGACCCGTTTTCAACTCAGTTCCTCTCTTTTACAGATGAACGTCGTGCGGTGCCCATCCAGGATACGGCACAACGGAGACACAGGCGCAGACATGCAGTAGGGACCCGTCCTAAAGGATTCGTTTTAGATTAAGACCCTGCGTAAACCTTTTTTACTGTCTCTTGTTGCTACACATCCCCTGGTTTTTTCTGATATAACCAAGGAGGAGGCTGGCGTCTTGGCATGTGGCCACGTCAGAATTTTTGCACGTACCTGGACACTAGGGGCTTTTTTAATAAAGAGTGTTGTTTCGCCCGCACTCATAAAGACCGAACACCTTAGGGAGTGTTCGGCGTCGCGAGTTTTGGCATTATATGCATCATCTCCGAATCATGTCTTTGGTCAAATGTTGGGTTGCCCGGCTCCTGAGTTCGGCTACCTTACGTTCCGCTCCATCGGCTAAGGTAGCACCAGGAGAACTACTGCGATTGTGCCCCGGTTCGGGCGGGCGAGCACCTCAGTAGAGAAAGCCGAAAACTGACTGTCATGATGTAGCGTGAGACTGGTCAGCCACTCGATGACCTATCGGAATCTATCGGATTCCTCCACTTTAACGAAGGGCCGCTTCCCGGTCAGGCACATACGCGCCCCAAACTCGGGCGAGCGCAGTCGCCACCAAGGGGCTACCTAAATAGTCTCACTGTCAAGCTCCTATGGCTAAGTGAAAGTGTTAAAGCATTATAGTCCGGTTGCCTGGCCCGCTGCGCTATCACCTCCTTTGTAGGACCAAGACATTGGGTTAAGTGTGAAAATGTGTCTTCTACGAGCACCCCTGCACTATGTGCATGGGGGCTGAAGCCAACGACTGCCATCTTTCAGATTT
>NC_041384.1:56399566-56422383 GCF_002162155.2 Triticum dicoccoides
GGCCGCATAGGAGGTGTTCCCAATACTTGAAGTCACAAGTATAAAAAGGCCACTACAGTTTATCAAAATATTACTTTATAATTACATATGCTATCATAACATAGCATCTTTCAAGCACTGCGTCTCTATTACACGAGCGCCTTCAAGGACTTCCTGAAAATAGTGCTCGGAGGGTACTCGGCTTTTGTCTGAATCTCGGGACGCAACAACGGTGGTCTCCATCTCTGCCCAGTATGTCTTGACACGGGCAAGAGCCATCCTTGCGCCCTCTATGCATGCTGACCTCTTCATTGCATTAATACGCGGCATCGCGTTGCACCAAGCTGAAATAACTCTTCGGCTCCGATCTCCCCGGCCACAGATGACCCATGACGTACTTCACGGCGAGTCTGGACAACCTATTCAGTTCAGCCCATTGAGCCAAACGATCGTCCACTGCCAGTGGATGCTCTGGATTGTGAAACTGCGACCAAAAAAGCTTTTCCACTTCGCGATCTTTCTGATCTCGAAAGTGTTCGGTCGCATCAGCAGCACTCGCTGCCAAATCCAGATAGGTATCCTCCACACTCCACATCCGGTCCAACGGAGCAAACTTTGGATCGCAAAATTTCCTTCGCAACATAAAGGGCTTTCCAGCCGCAATCAGTTCGGCCTGACGCAGCTCCTCCTTCGCAGCTCTCATTGTAGAGTGCGCGTCCTTGGCATTGGCAACGGCCTTCTCTAAGTCCGTCTGTTTCGCCTGGTCTTCTTTCTCAAGAAGTCTGCAATGGTCTGCAGCGCTCTTTAACTTTTCGGCCTTCTCGGCCATCTTTTCCTTGCTTCGGCAATGAGCAGCCTGTTCGGCTCTTAGCTCTTCAAGGGCTTTCTTGGCAGCCGCATCACTTTCTCTGGCTTGTTCTTTAGCTCGGGCAAGTTCTGCCCTAAGACTCTCCACGGCGGCCACACCATCTGCGTCAAGCACACACATCGTAAGACACTGGCATAAAACTCTTCTTACCTGATGCCGCCCGAGGAATTAAATACCTTGAGCCTCATCAAGCCGCTTGTTGACAAGCGCGATGTCGGCATCTGCCACGTCTAGTTGCCACTTTAGTTCGGCAAAATCATCAGTTCGGCTCGATTCCGGACACCCTGCCGCCTACATTCAAAGGCGACATCTTAGACCTGGGATTATGATCCTCCGCGTGCCGTCATTTCTTGACGACGCGCAGAGTCTCAGGGGCTACTATCTACACAGGGCGCATCTTATTCATGCGCAACTGACAAAAGTGTACATTATCTAATGTACCTCACAACCCTCAGTAAACTTTTGACGGCCTCATGCAATCCGCTCTCGGCGGATGAGATCCTTTCAATCACCATGCCCATCAATACACGGTGCTCCTCCGAGATAGAAGCTCGCCCCAGCAGAATCTTTAGTTCCTCCGGCCGAGCACCAGACGGTGCCGGACTTGACCCACGACCTCTTTCGAAGGCCAGACGCGGAGAACCTCGGGGAGCCACATAGCTATCTTCCGCCCCTGCTGGATTCGGAGAAACCCTCCGCGACGACACCTCAGGGTCGCCCCGCCTTGCTAGGCGGCACGGCAGGGGGAGGCGTCCCGCTCTCCATCATCTCTGGAAGGAGATCCCCCGAAGACGAGCTCTGCTGAGAAGGGACAAGGTCCGAGCTACAAGGTAAAAATTCAGTTAATATTCTCAGATATAAATCAAGGATTTCCCTCATCCCTCAAAAGGAAGATCTTTCTCTACTTACGGCTCGCTGGAGGGCTGATCCCCTTGAGGGCGTAGTCCGGCCGAGGAACTCCCCGATGTCGGACACTCTAGCGAGGATCCCCCCCCCCCGCTTCGAGGCCATGGTTTCCGGGTCGTCAGAGGCGGCTCTCTTCTTCCCCTTAGGAGAGGAATTGTCGGTTCCTCCCTTCGGAGCAGCCTCCTTCGAGGAGGCCATAGTTTCCTTGTCCTCCCCCTTGCTTCCCTCCAAAGGCATTATCTCCAGCATCCTAACTAGCATGGGATCCGGCCTGGTTTCGGGAAGGGGAGCCGGACACCTGATCAGCTTTGCCCTCGCTATCCACTCCTGTTTAAAAGGACGGCTCTTTTAGGGGGCAAGTTTATGACAATTATACGGATAGAAGGTCCGGGCACAAGGTTGCTTACTTGAGTATCTGGGTGATTGCAGCTTAGGCCTGCGTCCTCGGTTAAATCCGGACACATATCTTGTGATCCGAAGAACAGTTTATACATCTCCGCGGGCGTTGCGCCGATGAAATTCTGGAGAGCTCGCGGTCCCTCTGGATTAAACTCCCATAGGCGAAGGGAGCGACATTTACCGGGCAATATTCGGCAAATCAGCATGACCTGCGTCACCTTGACCAGGCTGAGGTCTCCCTCCAAGAGATCCTTAATGCGGCCCTTCAACAAGGGCACGTCTTTGGGCAAACCCCAATCTAACACTCTGTTGACCCATGACGCTAGCCGTGGTGGGGGACCCGAGCGAAAGGCAGGAGGCGCCACCCACTTGGTGCTCCGGGGAGCGGTGATATAAAACCACTCTCGTTGCCACAAGCCTAGCTCCTCTCGAAAAGAGCCCTCGGGCCATGGACCATCATCATTTTTGCTTATAACAGCGCCTCCGCACTCTGCGTGCCGTCCCTTGGTCATCTTCGGCTCCACTTTGAAGGTCTTGAGCCATAATCCGAAGTGAGGGGTAACATGGAGGAACACTTCACACACGACAATGAACAAGGAGATATGGAGGATGGACTCCAGAGCCAAGTCATGGAATTCCAGCCCGTAATAAAACAGCAGTCCCCTCACAAAGGGATCCATTGGGAAGCCCAACCCCCGAAGGAAGTGAGACATGAACACCACGCTCTCACTGGGCTGGGGACTGGGAATGACCTGCCCTTGAGCAGGCAACCTATGCGAAATTTCACCGGTCAGGAACTTAGCCTCCCTCAACTTTAGTACGTCCTCCTCTGTGACGGAGGAGGGCGTCCATCGGCCTTGAAAGTCAGAACCGGACATCGTCGAAGGTCCGAAACGCCTGGAATATGGAGCCTAGGGTGTTGGAACTCGAGGCGACGGGCGAACTCACTTGAGATTGAAAAAAGGAGTAAGGCCTTGGTCTCTTTATAAGAGGTTGAATACCAAGAGCCCTCCCCGTAACCGTTTGGGACTCGTCTTTAATCGAGGAAACGTGCTAACGGGCACGGTTGGGTTACCCACATCCGTATTGATGAGAATCCCGTATAAGGGGTACACGATCTCTGCTTTGACAAGACGTGCCAAGGAAACCGCCTCGCAAAACATGCTGAGGTGGAAAAGTAAAAATGATTCGAGTAAAGGACTTGGCCGTAGTGTGATGACACACTGCGGAATACGTCAGCAGATTTGATTTGTGTTAATATTATTCTCTCTATGGAAATATGTGGAAACTTATTTTGCAGAGCCAGACACTGCTCTTGGTCTTTACAACCTTCTATGAAGGACTTGGAGGAGGAACCCACCTTGCAATGCCGAAGACAATCTGTGCGCCAGACTCGTCGTCATTGAAGCCTGGTTCAGGGGCTACTGAGGGAGTCCTGGATTAGGGGGTGTTCGGTTAGCCGGACTATACCTTCAGCCGGACTCCTGAACTATGAAGATACAAGATGGAAGACTTCGTCCCGTGTCTGGATGGGACTTTCCTTGGCGTGGAAGGCAAGCTTGGCGATGCGGATATTCAAGATCTCCTACCATTATAACCCACTCTGTGTAACCCTAACCCTATCCGGTGTCTATATAAACCGGAGGGTTGTAGTCTGTAGGACATCAACTCCATATACAACAATCATACCATAGGCTAGCTTCTAGGGTTTAGCCTCCTTGATCTCCTGGTAGATCTACTCTTGTACTACCCATATCATCAATATTAATCAAGCAGGAGTAGGGTATTACCTCCATCGAGAGGGCCCGAACCTGGGTAAAAACATCATGTCCCTTGACTCCTGTTACCATCCGGCCTTGACGCATAGTTCAGGACCCCCTACCCGAGATCCGCCGGTTTTGACACCGACAGGTACACATCAATGTCGTTGCCGGGTTGCTTAGGGCCTTGGATGAGCAATCGCATCATAATGAACTTCTGCTTCATGCACAACCAAGGAGGAAGGTTATACAAACATAGAGTCACAGGCCAGGTGCTATGGTTGCTGCTCTGCTCCCCAGAAGGATTAATGCCATCTGCGCTTAGACCAAACCATACGCTCCTTGCGTCATCTGCAAACTCCTTCCCGTACTTTCTTTCGATTTTTCTCCACTGCTACCCGCCAGCGGGTACTCTCAACTTTCCGTCTTTCATACGGTCTTCTCTATGCCATCGCATCGCCTTGACATGCTCTTTGTTTTGGAACAAACGTTTCAACCGTGGTATTATAGGAGCATACCACATCACCTTGGCAAGAATCTTCTTCCTGGGGCGCTCGCCCTCGACATCACCAGGGTCATCGCGGTTGATCTTATAGCGCAATGCACCACATACCGGGCAAGTGTTCAAATCCTCATACTCACCGCGGTAGAGGATGCAATCATTAGGGCATGCATGTATCTTCTGCACCTCTAACCCTAGAGGGCAGACAAGCTTCTTTGCTTCGTATGTACTCTCAGGCAATTCGTTGTCCTTTGGAAGCATATCCTTTATCATTACCAGCAACTTTCCAAATCCCTTGTCAGATACACCATTCTCTGCCTTCCATTGCAGCAATTCTAGTGTGGTGCCCAGCTTTTTCTGGTCACCTACGCAATTCGGGTACAACAAATTTTTTGTGATCCTCTAACATGCGTTGCAACTTCCTCTTCTCCAAATCACTTGCGCAGTTTCTCTTTGCATCGGCAATGGCCCGACCTAGATCATCAACGGGCTCATCTGATGCCTCTTCTTCAGCTTCTTCCCGCATTGCCGGCTCAGCTTCTTCCCGCATTACCGGCTCAGCTTCTTCCCCCATTGTTGTATCATCGTATTCAGGGAACCCATGGCCAGGATAGCTGTCGTCGTCCTCTTCTTCTTCATTGTCTTCCATCATAACCCCTCTTTCTCCGTGCTTGGTCCAAACATTATAGTGGGGCATGAAACCGGACTTAAACAGGTGGACGTGAATGGTTCTTGACGTAGAGTAATTGTGACCATTCTTACAGCGAGCACATGGACAAGGCATAAAACCATCCGCCCGCTTGTTTGCCTCAGCCGCAAGCAAAAAAGTATGCATGCCCTCAATGAACTGGGGAGAGCATCGGTCATTGTACATCCATTGCCGGCTCATCTTCATTACACAACACCGAATAGACCAAATTAATACAAGTTCATACATAAAGTTCATACAACACTTAAATGCAACAAACAAATAACTCTCTAGCTAAAGCATTTAAATGCAACAACAAATATGATCAAGATCGCAACTAAGGTAAAAATGGATCCAACAGCATAATGATACCAAGCCTCACTATCGATGGCATATTTTCTAATCTTTCTAATCTTCAAGCGCATTTTCTCCATCTTGATCTTGTGATCATCGACGACATCAGCAACGTGCAACTCCAATTCCATCTTCTCCCCCTCAATTCTTTTCAATTTTTCTTTCAAGTACTCATTTTCTCTTTCAACTAAATTTAACCTCTCGACAATAGGGTCGGTTGGAATTTCCGGTTCACATACCTCCTAGAAAAAATTTCTATGTCAACTTGATGGGCATAATTTGTCATAAACACGAAATGCAACTAGTTTTAAAAGAGAATATATATACCACATCCGAATCATAACAAGGACGAGGGCCGACGGGGACGGATATCAAAACCATGGCACTATATGTATAACAAACAACATACGCGTAAGATAATTATACGAGTAACTATATATCCAAATCACACAAACATCAATTTTTATATAAAATTTCATGAACAAGAGGCTCACCACAAGGTGGTGCCGGCGACAGGACGGTGCGGGCGATCGACGGTGGTTATGACGGAGATTTAGAAGTCACTAAGTAAATCACACCTACATATGCAAACTAAGTGTTATTTTTGACCTCAAATTGCATATAAATCAAATACTAGCACATATATATATATCCTCCCAAATTACTAAACTCACAAATTAATCACTATATAAAGCATTGCAAGAGCTAATCTAGCAATGAGAGATGAAAGGACAAAGTTTCTAACCTTTGTGATCATTTGAATGGATGGGGGCCTTCAAATCTTGACAAATTTTGGGAAAATGTGTGATGAGCTCGAGAGGAAGAGGGGAAGAACAGAGCGAGCTCGGGTGGACGAAGGGTTTATGTAGGACGACCTTTAGTACCGGTTCGTGCCAAGAACCGGTACTAAAGGGGCTGGAGGGGCCCCAGTCTAACAGCATCCTGCCACCACTCTCATTAGTACCGGGTCGTGGCATGAACCAGTGCTAAAGGTTCGCCACGAACCGGTACTAATGAAAGCGGCCCGGCTAGCCGTTGGAACCGGCACTAATGTATACATTAGTGCCGGCTCAAATACAAACCGGCAGTAATGTGCTTCACGTTTGACCCTTTTTCTACTAGTGAATTGCCATGCTGTTGTTTGTCTTGAATGCTTCTGGTTATTGTGAGCTTGCAAGTACATTCAATGCACTGACCTGGCGTGTCATGCCAGTTTGTAGGTCGTGCCTGAATTGCTTGCTTGTTGGTGTTGTTCCTGTGTTCGCGAGCTAGGATAAACGTTCCAGCCAGAGTCCCTACGGATTGGAGTCCATCATCATCGTTCGTTGTTCCGCTGCCAGTAGTTGTTCCACTGCTTCGAGTTGTTGTGCTGCTTGTATAGAGCAACTGTGGTTGGTGTAGTGTCATCGTACCGATGTTATTCCTTGTATTACCAGAACCATTGTATTTGTATTCCTGTTGTAATAGAGAGCTGGTTTGTTCTATACTCAGCAGTGCCGTATTCCAGAAGACTTCACTTTGATCTCTGGGCTGGAATACGTGGCGTTACGGTTTCCTCTGAGACGGGGTGCCACATAAACCGGAGGGGTTAGTCCGGAAAGGATATACTCCTTACCATAGTCATACAGGTTAGACTTCTAGGGTTCAGACACTACGATCTCGTGGTAGATCAACTCTTGTAACACCCATATTCATCAAGATCAATCAAGCAGGACGTAGGGTATTACCTCCATAGAGAGGGCCCGAACCTGGGTAAACATCGTGTCCCCCGTCTCTTGTTACCATCGATCCTAGGCGCACAGTTCGGGACCCCCTACCCAAGATCCGCCGGTTTTGACACTGGCATTGGCGCTTTCATTGAGAGTTCCACTATGCCGTCAACAAAAGGTTAGATGGCCCCTTCAATCATCTATAGCGACATTGTCCAAGGAGAAACCTTCCTCTCCGGACAGATTTTCATGTTCGGCGGCTTCGTACTGCGGGCCAATTCGCTTGGCCATCTGGAGCAGATCGATAGCTACGCCCCTGGTAACCAGGTCAAATTTGGAAGCTTGAACTACATTGCGGATATCCGTGGAGACTTGATCTTCAATGGATTTGAGACCGCAGCGATCACTCCCCCTCACCCCGATGAACATGACTTAAATCTGTCATTGGATCACATCCAGAAGATGGTCCCTGTTGCCGCAACGGCCTTAGAACCGGAGCAGTTCATGCCATTCGAGGCCACAGAGTCCACGACATTGGAGCCACACACATGCCCGGCACCCTGCAATATTTGCATCAATGGAACTCCGGACTCGTCTCCGGCTATAAGTCCCGGACCGGGTACGACTGCGGACACCGAGTTGGATCGGTGATCGATTCTCAAATTTAGCGCCGCAGACGTCTTCCAGCACTCACCTTTGGGTGACATGCTAAACTCTTTAAAGAAGTTGTCCTTGGAGAAGGACTCATAGCCGAACTATGTTTGGTTCGAGCAAGAGGCTGATGATGGGAAATTTCGCTTCCCACCCGCCACCCACTTCATAGCCACTGTCGATGACTTTGCTTGATTACGGCTCCGTAGACATCGACGGTATGGATGACGATGCTGACATGGAGCAAGGCCAAGACCCGCCGGTTACTGGACGTTGGATGGCCAGCTCTTCGTACGATGTGTACATGGTCAACACACCTAAAAAAGCTAGCGACGATGACAAAGGAGATCCAGTTGCGAATAAACCTTCTGAGACACAGTCCAAGCGCCGGCGCCCTAAACACCGCTCTAAGCCTCGTCGCTAAATTGATGGCAACACTGGCACCGGAGAGAATAGTACTCCAGGCGACGCCAAAAATAATGAAGACCCTGTCGGGGCTGCACCCGAACAGGAGGAACAAGACAACGGGCAAGATAACCCTGATAAACAGGCCATGCCCAATGACCCAGACAATGATAGTTATCGTCCAGTCTTCGAGGATGATGAGAGCCTTAGCAATGAGGACTTCATCATGCCCGAGGCACCCCTCGAGCAGGAGCGCTTCAAGCGCCAGCTAATAGCCACTTCAAGAAGCCTGAAGAAGAAGAAGCAGCAGCTCCAAGCCGATCAAGACCTGCTCATTAACAAGTGGACTGATGTCCTGGCAGCCAAGGAATACGGCCTCGAGCGCCCAACCAAGAGTTACCCAAAGCGCAGACAGCTACCTCAGTTCTATGAGGAGGCACCAGACCCCATACCTCCCTCATGCAATGCGGACCGACCACCACGTGGTCGGGATAGTATGGCGTACCGGCCAACCCGCGGTCGGGATAAAACGACAACTCAAGCCGAACAACAGCCCGCCCCACCGCCTCGCAAAAATAGGGACAGAACAGCTCGGGAGCATACATACGACCTTCAGCATGAGCTGGACAGTAGAACAGGACATACCAGATCAATCTACGGATCGCAAGGACGCTTCCTGATTCGGGATGACGGCTACCTATTCGGACGCGACAAACCTAGTCACACCCGGGCCGATAACCATAGACGGACTTCATCGGAGGTGAGCCGTGATGCGGCCCAATATAGAGGCGCCGCACACCCTCTTTGCTTCACAGATGAGGTGCTGGATCACGAATTCCCCGAGGGGTTCAAGCCCATCAATATTGAATCATACGACGGAACAACCGATCCCGCCGTATCGATTGACACTACTAGGAAAACCCTTACCAGTAGCGTTGTTTTTTTACTATTATTAGCGCGGGTAGGCGTGCTACTGCTATGGCGCTACAACTATTTTTTAGCAGTAGCACTTGTTTAACCCAGAGCTACTGGTAGCTAAAGTAGCTGTAGCGCGCTTCCACCCAGCGCTACTGATATTTATCTACAGCGCGTGGAGCTAGCCAGTGCTACTGTTACTTGAGTGCTACTGGTAATCTTTACCCCCACGCCGCTGCTAACTTTTGTATTATTTTTTTGCGTTTTGGCACTTTACACAATTAAACAGATCCACCGTTTATACAATAACATGCATATTCATTGAAAAGCAAGTGAGTCATCGATGAGCCAAAGTTATTAGAAGTATCGACATGGCTCAAATATCTCATCATTATCAATCATGGTCGAACACATGTCTCGAAATAGCGTTACAAGTCATTACAAGTTATCAATACATGCAACTACATGGTCACATACTCATGTTTCATCATCTATGTAGACTATGATATGACCGCATAGAAGATAAGAGCGATCACAATGATCAAAAGCGGTAGTATGTAGTAGTTTTTGCAGCGGTGCTGGTTCTGAATCCCCTATTATGCTATGAATCTCAAGTAACTAGCTTCAGCTTCCACTCTGCTATCAAACCCTTTCCGGCTTCCGCTGGAGAAGCCAGAGACTTGGGCCTGACACCCAGGCCACTCATCATACACACCCGTAACATGCCCTACATACATGTCATACCACTTCCTCGCCATCGTTGATCTATATACCTGTCAGAGATGCACACACACACACATATATCATGAAGCGAATTCAACGAAACACTTATAAAATAGAAGCAACATATATAGTAAACATTGTTAACAAATTTCATCGTACCGAAAGTAATTAACTAGAGCGCGGCACCATACATCTAATAGTTTCATCGTACTGAGAGATTCGAAGTTTCGTCGTACAGAAAGTAATGCACTCTTCCCATCTATCCATATCCGTAAGGTTGGACCCAAGCTTAATGAAAGACGTCATATCTTGACGTTGTAGGGCAATGCGGGTTCGGACGTTAGCTCGCAATATTGGGCCGCCGTAGAACATCCCATTCTCTCCGAGGACATCTTACATGATGATGGACGCAATTTCCTGTTGGATCCGGTAGAAATCATTTCGAAGTCGATTATGCGGCACGGCTCCAAAGGCTTTGACCCATCTTTGGATATGGGTATCGGATGAAGATTTCATGCAAAGTGATTGCACATCCCTTCTGTACTCCATCATTAGATGGATGACGTAGAATCCATCATTCTCACTTCTTGCCGGTTGTTGGACGCAACAGAAGTCAGTCTTGTGGCTGAAACAAAGCCCGACCTTATTGGTTTTTTTGCATTGGATGTAGCCACCCTGCATGCTGAAGCCTAGCATAGCTCTGTCCAGAACAAACTTTATGTGTGTGTAATCTTTCTTCTGTATGTTCTTCGACGGGTCCAAATATAGAGCGCGGGAGTAACGCAGGTAAAGAACAATGAGAACGGCACGACACCCCCCGCTGCGCAAAATACACGATCAAGTTTAGCCTCCATGCGTGCAAAGTAACTATTGAAATGCACAAAAGGATGTATGTGTTATAGTGCTATCCGCGGATGACTTACCTGGGATGATAAGGTAGGAGAATCATTTCTTTGTCCTTATTGCTGACCAAGAATTCTTTGATGTACTGACTCGCATATTGACGGTTGGCATCGTTGATTGACAAGAAGCCCTCATGCATGTTGTATGGGTCCGCGACCGCAAGACCGGTGACTTGCTCTCTCTCGACGATGTAGTTCATGTGCAGCGCATACAGGCGGACGAACGTAAAATCGAGTGTCCTCATTTGAAACATCTGGAAGATGTAATCAAACCTCAGGAAGAAGAGGTCTGCGGGGCACGTGTGGACATACATCTTGCAACTGCTCGGCACATGAACCGTATAAAGTGGGTATCCTGGATCATCCGAGGCGAGGAGGTTTCTCTCTGTCAAAAGTACATGGTCATGGAGTCTCCTAAGATCCCCTTCTATGGCAGCTAGTGCATTCGCCAGTACCATTGGCTCTCCCGCGACATGGATTAATGGCGAGTGTTTCATCGGTACACGGTCAACCTTGGTCGAAGGCGGCTGGCTGCTAGAACCAACATTGCCAGCTTTATTGGATTTTCTCGCCACCGATCTCTTCCTCTGCTTCTTCTTGGTGGGCTCAGGTGCTGGTGGGTCTGTCAGACCCTCCCTGAGCACAACCCCTAGTGTTGTCGGGCTCAACTTTGGACGACTCTGGCTAATTAGTTGAGCTTGGGTGGAGCCGGCATCTGGCGGCGTGTCCTGTGAGGATTGCATGAACAAAGACTTAGAGGCATAACTTAGAGGCATAACCACATTGTAACACCCATGATGCGGCTATATCTCCCACGTGTCAGAGCACGACTTAGAGGCATAACCGCATTGTAGGCATATCGCAAGAGGGGTAATCTTTACACATCCCATGTACTGAATAAGAAAGAGGTACAGAGTTGGCTTACAATCGCCACTTCACACAATACATAAATATAGCATTACATCAACCAGATACAATCAAGGTCCGACTACGGAACCAAAATAAAAGAAGTCTACCCCTAATGCAAAAGATCCCCGATCACCCCGACTGGGCTCCACTACTGATCAGCTAAGACGAAACAACACGATGAGCAATATCTTCATCGAGCTCCTCCTTGAGCTTGGTTGAGTCACCTGCACGGTACCATCGGCACCTGCAAACTGGTTTTGGAAGTAATCTGTGACTCACGGGGACTCAGCAATCTCACACCCTCGCGTTCAAGACTATTTAAGCTTATGGGTAGGTAAAAGATATGAGGTGGAGCTGCAGCAAGCACTAGCATATATGGTGGCTAACTTACGCAAATGAGAGCGAGAAGAGAAGGCAAAGCACGGTCTTGAACTAGAAGTGATCAAGAAGTGATCCTGAAACTACTGATGGTCAAGCATAACTCCAACACCGTGTTCGCTTCCTGGACCCCGCCGAGAGGAGACCATCACGGCTACACATGCGGTTGATGCATTTTAATTAAGTTAAGTGTCAAATTCTCTACAACCGGACATTAACAAATTCCCATATGCCCATAACCATGGGCACGGCTTTCGAAAGTTCATAACCCTGCAGGGGTGTCCCAACTTAGCCCATCACAAGCTCTCACGGTCAACGAAGGATATTCCGTCTCCCAAGAAGACCCGATCAGGCTTGGAATCCCGGTTACAAGACATTTCGACAATGGTAAAACAAGACCAGCAAGACCGCCCGATGCGTCGACATCCCGATAGGAGCTGCACATATCTCGTTCTCAGGGAAACACTGGATGAGCACTCCGTACAACAAAAACCAGCCCTCAAGTTTCCCCGAGGTGGCGCTGCAAAGGACTCTAGTTCGGGCCAACACTTAGAGAAGCACTGGCCCGGGGGTGTTAAAATAAAGATGACCCTCGAGAGAGCGACTCCCAAGGGAAAAGTAGGTAGTGGTGAGGCAAATGGTAAATCCAAGGTTGGGCCTTGCCGGAGGAGTTTTATTCAAAGCGAACTATCAAGGGGTCCCCATAACACCCAACCGTGTAAGGAACGCAAAATCAAGGAACATAACACCGGTATGACGGAAACTAGGGCGGCAAGAGTGGAACAAAACACCAGGCATAAGGCCGAGCCTTCCACCCTTTACCAAGTATATAGATGCATTAATTAAATAAGATATATTGTGATATCCCAACAATAATCATGTTCCAAACATGGAACAAACTTCATCTTCACCTGCAACTAGCAACGCTATAAGAGGGGCTGAGCAAAGCGGTAACATAGCCAAACAATGGTTTGCTTGGACAAGGTGGGTTAGAGGTTTGACATGGCAATATGGGAGGCATGATATAGCAAGTGGTAGGTATCGCAACATAGGCATAGCAAAAGAGCGAGCAACTAGCAAGCAAGGATAGAAGTGATTTCGAGGGTATGGTCATCTTGCCTGCAAAGTTCTCCGAGTAGACGAAAGCTTGATCCTCGTAAATGTACTCAACGGGTCCTCGAACATGTACTCATCTCCTAGCTCTACCCAAGGAAAGAACACAAGCAAAGGGAACAACAATCAACCACGGTGCAATGCGCAAGCAACATGATGCAAAAGATGGCATGATATGCGGGATGTAATATGCAATGCATATGCATGCTTTGGAAAGGAAAGATTGAATCAGTCCTCAACTTGGCAAACCAAGTGTGCCGCTGGAAAGATGAGTTGATTTCGGTCGAAATCGATATAAAGATCACCGGAATCGGATGCACGGTTTGCAAATGGCAAGCAAAACAATAACACCACGATGCCATCTAAATGCATCAATAAAAATATGCTACTGCACCCTAACATAGCAACAAAGCACATGGCAGTGATCCACTCAACATGCTTGACAAAATACGAACACTGAGCTATGGCTAAATCACACAATAGCAGGTTCAAACAAGCATGGCAAAAGTGCAAAAGATATTAGGTTCACAGACTTAGTGAAAATAATAACATGCTACAGGAACATATCATGGCAAAGCAAGGCATGGCATGAAACTACTCAAAGCATATAACAAAAGTCTCTTACTGACCATAAGGCAAAAAGGATCAGAAGATACAATGGCACCCATGTAAACATAACAAGTTTCGTTAATAGATTCAGACTTAGCAGAAATCTGGACATGGCAATGACAGAATTATGAAGGCATGTTTACGAGCTCGATGCACTCACCACAAGGCATTGCATGACAAACTAAGCATACACCCAGCAAGAAGACATGATGAAGAAGCTAAACATGGCAAGAACAATCTCATAACATGCATGGATCAACTACAACAACCTCGGCAAAATTGATTAACACGTAAACAATCTGCCAGGAACATTTTATAGCAAAAGTAGAGCAAGATTGAGTCATGCTAGGGCACTCCATACTTGCAAACAAAGACATGGATGGATAGAGCATAACAATATCTCAAAATCAGCCTTACTGACCATGCTCAAAAGAGGCATGGATCACTCCGTAGCAACATGAATACATGGCATAAAAATAACATCAGGAAAAGGACTTGGTGAAATTCTAAGTCCCTGAAATCAGCAACATCACGAGAGCTACTTTGAATGCTTGTGCTAGTCACCACATTGATCACAAAAGTACATGGCATACACCCCTGTAAATATGGCATGGCATATAACAAAACACATGTAGAGCTCAAGACTATATGGAGCACACATTAATCATGGCAAAAATGAAAAATGTCCATAATCTGCTAAGAAACAGAAACTAAAATTACATAGCACTCTTGCAACATCATTTAGGGCATCAAGATGGACTCAAATGAACATGGTGCAATGGAATGAAATGAAGTGCACATCGAGGCGAACAATTTGATATGCTACACGCCCAAAACGGAGCTACGAGTGAGAAGTTATGATGCAATGAACAGGGCTAGAAAATATGCAGATCTGGGGACTTAGCCGAAATATCACCTCCGGAAAAGTCAACGCGGGACAGAGCGGTTCCGGGACGGGTGAATCCGGTTCGCGGGACGGTGGCGTTTGGATTGGGGGACGGGTGGATCTCATCCACCTGCCCAGATCTGGCGCGGAACGACTCCGGCGAGCTCGAGAAGTCCGGCGAGGCGCGGTCTTCTCCGGTGAGGTGAACCCGGCGACGCGAGGACGAGGCGACGGGACCGGAGGAAGGCGAGGTGACGGTCGGACGGTGGAGAAGCGGGCGAAGCCGGCGGAGTGACGACGAGGCGTGAACAGGCGGCAGCGAGTGGAAGGCGCGGGGTCGCCGGCGTAGAAGATAGGTGGCGGCGGGTGCGGTCGCCGACGAGCGGAGCCGCGGCTCGGGCAGCGCGCTGAGCTGCGGCGGCGAGCGCTCGGGCACGGGAGGCCCGGAACCGGGCGGCGGTGGGATCTGGGCCCGCGCGGGCCTGACGCGGGCCCCGCGGGCCGGCGGCGGCGGGAGGCGGCGAACGCCACTTGGCGGCTCCGGATTGGTGCGGGAGAGGCCGGACATGTCCGTCGGTGAGGGTATTTTGTCCGGAGGCGCGAGGGAAAGAATTTTAGGGTTTCATCTGCGCGAAAATCTGGGGGGAGACACATATATATAGGTAGAGGGAGCTAGGAGAGTCCAAATGAGGTGCGGTTTTCGGCCACACGATCGTGATTGAACGATCGAGAGGATGGAGGGGGTTTGGATGGGTTTTGGGCCACTTTGGAGGGGTGTTGGGCTGCAACACACATGAGGCTTTCACGGTTCCCCGGTTAACCGTTGGAGTATCAAACAAAGTCCAAATGGCACGAAACTTGACAGACGGTCTACCGGTGGTAAACTAAGGTCGCTTGGCGAGTCCCGTTCCAATCCAAGAACGTTTAACACCCGCACACGAAAAGAGGCAAAAGGAGGGCGTCGGATGACATAGGAGTGCCGGAATGCAAAACGGACAACGGGGAAAAAGGTCGGATGCATGAGACGAACATGTATGCAAATGCGATGCACATGATGACATGATATGAAATGCAGGCCACGCAAACAAATGACAAGGCAACAATAGCGAATAACTGGAAGACACCTGGCGCAACGGTCTCGGGCGTTACAACACTCCACCACTATGAGAGGATCTCGTCCCGAGATCTAGGATGGCACCGGAGGGAAAAGGAAGAGGAAGATGAGAGGTAAAACTAAGTTGCTTCTCTGGCAAACTAGTGAGACCAAGGAACCTTGCGAGGTTGAGCAAAATTGAAAGAAAGAAAGCAACGGAGATGAACGAAGTTGAAAGCACTCCGTTAGAAAAGAGGAACAAGGAAGAACAAATTCGGACATCACTCCAGTAGAAAAGAGATGCAAGACTTGATAGGATGAAAAGGACTTGAGCAAAGGGGCACAATACTCCGGTTAAAAAGTGATAAGCAACTAGATAAGATTAAAAGAACTAGAAGAGATGACACAACACTCTGGTTGAGAAGGGAGGTAAAACTTGGCAAAATGGGAAGAACTTGATAAGAAGGCACGACACCCCGGTTAAACGGATAAGCAAGGAAAGGAACATGATCTTTTGACAAAAATGGGATGATGGGTGGAGAGAGCAACATCACAAGCCTCTGGAAGAAATGAGAGGATTGAATGAAATGAACGGAGGAGAAAACAATATCTTCTACCTCGAATGAGCTTGAAAGCATCTTTGGTAGAAAGGTCGAATGGAGTTGTTGGAAAACCACCAACAAAAAGAGTAAGCTTTTTGTGGGCTTATAGAAAACATCTCGAAATTATGACGTGAAATTCTGCCACTAATGGAAACAATAGATTTGATTGATATGAACAAGAAGACGAGAAACTTATTTCACCGGGAGGATAAATGAAGAACTTGGGTCATTTATAAGCACCATAGATAGCAACAATCCTTTGGGAAGGCTTAGGTGTAATATAACCCAAGATAACTCCAATGACGAGACTGATGGATTTAAAATATCTCATTCTTGATAACTTGTGAATCATGAAACACGAAGGAAAACAATGACATAACACCACCTCAAAAGATAAGATAGAACGAATTGTACTTCAGAACGCAAGATGAAGAATGCTTGAGCACCTCTGAAAAGAATCTTGATGAACACTTCCAGAAGGATTTAAGTTCTTGGCGAACCTCCATGAGGAACTCCGGTAATAAAAGGATGAACAAACGGAAGGAAAGAGAGGTTGAAACCACAAGGTGAAGCCTTGCAATGATTAGATGGATCTCCATGACGAGAAAATTGAGAGAGCTTGGAACTCTAGGAAAAGAAAGATGAAGCAAGTGAAACTGAGAATTTGATGAGCCTCTGGAATAAAGAATTAATTGTTTGGATGAAACAAGAATAAGAATTACATTATGTGTATCCTTCACCAATTTAAATTGATGACAATCAACGGATTTGGCATAGTACTTATTCTCGTAGAAAGGATTAAGAAGAGATATAGCAAAAACTTAAGAAGGTCTTCAACGATCCACTGGTAGAATTGAAACAACGAATGAATTGATATGATATCAAGAGAAAAGGAATCTTGAATGAACCACCGTAAGAATTAGGAAACGATCAAAGAAAAGATAGCGAAACACCGGGAAGAATTAGCAAATGAACGGAGAAGCTTGATTAGAAAATATTTGAATGGTGCACCGGTAAGATTTGGAGAACGAGAGCTGAAAGCTGGAATGAATAATTATAAGATGATGGCTTCCGGATAAACAAACTGAAAAAACTCATGGATTGCTCCAGATGGGTGAAAAGAATTCTCACTATCGAAAACAATTGTGAGAGGATGGCATAAAGCTAGCACCATGAATCTTGAAGAGAATGGATCAAGATTTAGAGGAAAACACTTCTTCTTCGGTCTTCAAATGTTGAGAATGACGATGAGAAATACCACCATGAATTGTTGAGGCACTCCGGAATGAAGAATGGAAAGGTTGAGCCAACAATGAAAAAATTTTGAAAGATCTTGGAGAAAGATATTTGACTGATGACAAATCATTCTTACGTCCGACTTAGAAAAGAATTTGAGAAGCTCCGGGAAAATAAGACGAGTCAGGTAAGATCTTGGGAAAAGACCTGCGGGTTAGGGCCCACTCAGAAGAAACACAACTGAACGATTGCTTGAAAAGAGAGAATGCACCGGTTGAATTAAAAGGCTAGAATGAGAGAACATCCTCGAAAGATCTTGAACGAATGCAGAGTGGAAACACGAATCTTAGAGATATCTTCAGCACTCCAGAACAATTGAATAGCAAGCGAGGGAGATTAAGAGGTGCACCGGCATAAGTAAGCATTTGAAACGATAAAAGGATATGATCGACAAATCTTGACTTGAATCCACCAGAGAAGAAAACGAGTGAAAATTGACGAACTTGAGGCTTCCTTAGTATCTTCATGAGAATCACCGGGTAAGAACATTGACGGAAAAGAATGGAGAGGCTTCCCATCAATAAGATGGATACTTGATTAAGAAATCCGAGTCCTTGAAGAAAACAAGGGTGGGAGGGTGGGTAAAACAAAGGCAACTTGGGGACGGATGAAACAAATAACATTGAGAAGAATTTAAGTTGATCTTGCGGATGTTGAAATAATCGGATCCACTAGAAGGGATACACACCGGTTCAGATGAAATTGAGATGGCAAACTCGACGATCAAGAAGGATTGGTATTCACGTAAAAATATGAGAACATCGCTTAGAAAAGGTATGGAATCAAACACTCGACCTCGAAGCAACTCGAATACCACAATCAAAACAAAACAAAGGATTGGCTTGCAAAATAAGCCGGAACAAACATATGATAGAGATTTCGTCCGAAGTTTTCGTTGTGGGACCCACACGGGCTCGATCATACAACACCATCATGTACAAGGCAGTGCACATGCCATACGAAGCGTCCCCAAGTCAGCATAGCCAAGGACTCTTTAAGACACAATGAGACCACTGTAAAACCAACCGTGGATAGGCGGACCACTAGACGTCGAACCCCAATCTCATATCATGCATCTTTCAGAAAGATTTCCTAGGAGCTACTTGAATTCCCACTTATAAACTCCCGAAACTTTCCGGTTATGCAATCAGGTGTTGGGGATACAGGGGAAGCATAATATCTCACCCAAAACTAGCAAATCCTACATCCAGCAGTATCCATTCTTCAACACATAACCAAGAAACCTTCGGAAATCATTTACCTCAACCTTCGAAAAGCATCCATTATACGAGTTATGGCAATACTCCCGAACTCCCTCCCCAGTACTGGGTGGCATCGAGGTTATCTCCCCAACAACTGCATAAAAGAGATTTTCGATGTCGGTGAAACTCAAGTATTCTAGAACTGCAATGATAAAATTGTGACGACAACACCTCGGAGTTCAACTCCCCGGGACACTACGACAACCCCTAAATGTCAGGAGGCACCAAGAACAATGTTCTCGTCACAAAACCATCGGAACGATTCCAAGATACCCGCGTGATCCTAATTTTTTTAGTGAAATTTGAGAAGAGAAGAGTCAAAACTCTACGCCAGGATGTCTCACCAGAGCGACGAAGGGACTGAGGAGTAAAAAGAATCCTACTCTCCAATATATATAACCCTAAAAGACTCAAAACATTTTTCTAGACTCAACAACGCCAGCGATTCGATCAAGCAGGGGGCTGCTAAGTCGGGAATGGCTCTGATACCAACTTGCAACACCCACGATGCGGCTATATCTCCCACGTGTCGGAGCACGACTTAGAGGCATAACCTCATTGTAGGAATGTCGCAAGAGGGGTAATCTTTACACATCCCATGTACTGAATAAGAAACAGGTACAGAGTTGGCTTACAATCGCCACTTCACAAAATACATAAATATAGCATTACATCAACCAGATACAATCAAGGTCCGACTACGGAACCAAAATAAAAGAAGACTACCCCTAATGCAAAAGATCCCCCATCACCCCGACTGGGCTCCACTACTGATCAACTGAAACGAAACAACACGATGAGCAAGATCTTCATTGAGCTCCTCCTTGAGCTTGGTTGAGTCACCTACATGGTATCATCGGCACCTGCAAACTGGTTTTGGAAGTAATCTGTGAGTCACGGGGACTCAGCAATCTCACACCCTCGCGATCGAGACTATTTAAGCTTATGGCTAGGTAAAAGATATGAGGTGGAGCTACAGCAAGCACTAGCATATATGGTGGCTAACTTCCGCAAATGAGAGCGAGAAGAGAAGGCAAAGCACAGTCGTGAACTAGAAGTGATCAAGAAGTGATCCTGAAACTACTTATGGTCAAGCATTACTCCAACACCATGTTCGCTTCCCGGACCCCACCGAGAAGAGACCATCACGGCTACACACGCTGTTGATCCATTTTAATTAAGTTAAGTTTCAGGTTCTCTACAACTGGACATTAACAAATTCCCATCTTCCCATAACCACGGGCACGGCTTTCGAAAGTTCATAACCCTGCAGGGGTGTCCCAACTTAGCCCATCACAAGCTCTCATGATCAACGAAGGATATTCCTTCTCCCAGGAAGACCCGATCAGGCTCGGAATCTCAGTTACAAGACATTTTGACAATGGTAAACAAGACGAGCAAGACCACCCGATGCGCCGACATCCCGATAGGAGCTGCACATATCTCGTTCTCAGGGCAACACCGGATGAGCACTCCATACAACTAAAACCAGCCCTCAAGTTTCCTCGAGGTGGCGCTGCAAAGGACTCTAGTTCGGGCCAACACTTAGAGAAGCACTGGCCCGGGGGGATAAAATAAAGATGACCCTCGAGAGAGCGACTCCCAAGGGTAAAGTAGGTAGTGGTGAGGCAAATGGTAAAACCAAGGTTGGGCCTTATTGGAGGAGTTTTATTCAAAGCAAACTGTCAAGGGGTCCCCATAACACCCAACCGTGTAAGGAATGCAAAATCAAGGAACATAACACCGGTATGATGGAAACTAGGGCCGCAAGAGTGGAACAAAACACCAGGCATAAGGCCGAGCCTTCCACCCTTTACCAAGTATATAGATGCATTAATTAAATAAGAGATATTGTGATATCCCAACAATAATCATGTTCCAAACATGGAACAAACTTCATCTTCACCTGCAACTAGCAACGCTATAAGAGGGGCTGAGCAAACCGGTAACATAGCCAAACAACGGTTTGCTAGGACAAGGTGGGTTAGAGGTTTGACATGGCAATATGGGAGGCATGATATAGCAAGTGGTAGGTATTGCAGCATAGGCATAGCAAAAGAGCGAGCAACTAGCAAGCAAAGATAGAAGTTATTTCGAGGGTATGGTCATCTTGCCTGCAAAGTTCTCTGAGTAGACGAAAGCTTGATCCTCGTAAGCATAATCAACGGGTCCTCGAACACATAGTCGTATCCCGGCTCTACCCAAGGCAAGAACAAAAGCAAAGGGAACAACAATCAACCACGGTGCAATGCGCAAGCAACATGATGCAAAACATGGCATGATATGCGGGATGTAATATGCAATGCATATGCGTGCCTCGGAAAGGAAAGATTGAATCAGGCCTCAACTTGGCAAACCAAGTGTGCCGCTGGAAAGATGAGTTGATTTCGGTCGAAATCGATATAAAGATCACCAGAATCGGATGCACGATTTGCAAATGGCAAGCAAAACAATAATGGCACGATTCTGCCATTAACAGCACGATGCCATCTAAATGCATCAAGAAAAATAAGCTACTGCACCCTAACATAGCAACAAAGCACATGGCAGTGATCCACTCAAGATACTTGACAAAAGATGAACACTGAGCTACGGCTAAATCACACAATAGCACGTTCAAACAAGCATGGCAAAAGTGCAAAAGATATCAGGTTCAGAGAATTAGTGAAAATAACAACATGCTACAGGAACATATCATGGCAAAGCAAGGCATGGCATGAAAGTACTCAAAGCATATAACAAAATTCCCTTACTGACCATAAGCCAAAAAGGATCAGAATATACAATGGCACCCATGTAAACATAGCAAGTTACGTTAACAGATTCAGACTTAGCAGAAATCTGGACATGGCAGTGACAGAATTATGAAGGCGTGTTTACGAGCTCGATGCACTCACCACAAGGCATTGCATGACAAACTAAGCATACACCCAGTAAAAAGACATGATGAAGAAGCTAAACATGGCAAGAACAATCTCATAGCATGCATGGATCAACTACAACAACCTCGGCAAAATTGATTAACACGTAAACAATCTGCCTGGAACATTTTATAGCAAAAGTAGAGCAAGATTGAGTCATGCTAGGGCACTCCATAATTGCAAACAAAGACAAGGATGGATAGAGCATAACAATATCTCAAAATCATCCTTACTGAACATGCTCAAAAGAGGCATGGATCACTCTGTAGAAACATGAATACATGTCATAAAAATAACATCAGGGAAAGGACTTTGTGAAATTCTAAGTCCCTGAAATCAGCAACATCACGAGAGCTAATTTGCATGCTTGTGCTAGTCACCACATTGATCAAAAAAATACATGGCATACACCCCTGTAAAGATGGCATGGCATATAACAAAACACATGTACACCTCATGACCATATGCAGCACACATTAATCATGGCAAAAATGACAAATGTCCATAATCTGCTAAGAAATAGAAACTAACATTACATAGCAATTTTTCAAGAGCATTTAGGGCATCAAGATGAACTCAAATGAACATGGTACAATGGAATGAAATGAAGTGCACATCCAGACGAACAATTTGATATGCTACACGCCCAAAACGGAGCTATGAATGAGAAGTTATGATGCAATGAACAGGGCTAGAAAATATGCATATCTGGGGACTTAGCCGAAATATCATCTCCGCGAAAAGTCAATGCGGGACGGAGCGGTTCCGGGACGGGTGGATCCGGTTCGCGGGACGGTGGCGTTTGGATCGGGGGACGGGTGGATGTCATCCACCCGCCCAGATCTGGCGCGGAACGGCTCTGGCGAGCTCGAGAAGTCCGGCGAGGCGCGGTCTTCTCAGGTGAGGTGAACTCCGGCGACGCGAGGACGAGGCGACGGGGCCGGAGGAAAGCGAGGTGACGGCCGGACGGCGGAGAAGCGGGCGAAG
>NC_041384.1:56423174-56440949 GCF_002162155.2 Triticum dicoccoides
ACGAGGCGTGGACAGGTGGCGGCGAGTGGAAGGCGCGGGGTCGCGGCGTAGAAGACAGGCGGCGGCGGGTGCGGTCGCCGACGAGCGGAGCCGCGGCTCGGGCGGCGCGCTGAGCTGCGGCGGCGAGCGCTCGGGCACGGGAGGCCGAGAACCGGGCGGCGGCGGGATCTGGGCCAGTGCGGGCCTAACGCGGGCCCCGCGGGCCGGCGGCGACGGGAGGCGGCGAACGCCACTTGGCGGCTCTGGATTGGTGCGGGAGAGGCCGGACATGTCCGTCGATGAGGGAATTTTGTCCGGCGGCGCGAGGGAAAGAAATTTAGGGTTTCATTTGCGCGAAAATCCGGGGGAAGACACATATATACAGGTAGAGGGAGTTAGGAGAGTGCAAATGAGGTGCGGTTTTCGGCCACGCGATCGTGATCGAACGACTGAGAGGATGGGGGGGGGGTTTGGATGGGTTTTGGGCCACTTTGGAGGGGTGTTGGGCTGCAACACACATGAGGCTTTCACGGTTCCTCGGTTAACCGTTGGAGTATCAAACAAAGTCCAAATGGCACGAAACTTGACAAGCGGTCTACCGGTGGTAAACAAAGGCCGCTTGGCAAGTCTCGGGCCAATCCAAGAATGTTTAACACCCGCACACGAAAAGAGGCAAAAGGAGGGCGCCAGATGACATAGGAGTGCCGGAATGCAAAACGGACAACGGGGAAAAAGCTCGAATGCATGAGACGAACATGTATGCAAATGCGATGCACCTGATGACATGATATGAAATGCATGCCACGCAAACAAATGACAAGGCAACAACAGCGAATAACTGGAAGACACCTTCATGTTGTAAAGGAGGGTGCACAGAGTGGAGTCGGCCTAGAAAGACATATACGTGCGGCGCCAGAGATCCAAAAGGAACGGCAACTGAAGATTAATTAATTAGTTGAGTTGATGAAGGTGCGACACATATTTACCGTGAGGGCGTCGAGCTCAGCAAATGTCGACGGCCCGACATTCAAGCCAGAGACGAAGCTAGGGCTACTATGAGAGCTGGGTGCAGGAGCAGGTGCTGGAGGAGGTGTGGGTGCGGTTGCCATACTAGGTATGGGTATGGGTGCGATGTTTATTGAGTTGCTCCCGGTGAAGCTGGGCATGGGAAAATCACTTGGTGGCGCATTTGGATTTTGTTGCACCCATGTGACCACTGTTGGAATCAAGCTTGTAAAGGCAGCCACCATATCATCTCTACAGGTAGCGATTATCTCAGCTTTGGTGTCAGCTTTTGCTTTCTCCATCGCCCGCGCCACCTTCTCATCGATATTCACTTGACTGAACTTCTTTCTCTGTCTTTTGGCCTTGGGGTCCTTGTTATAATAGTACTTCCACATGGCGCCATCCGCGGCGCTGTGCACACGTCCATATTGCGGCCGCTGGCCGGGCGGGTGTCCCATCATTATGATCATGGCCTGGTTGAAAGGAGTGTCCCACTTGTACTTCACCGACGACTGAGTCGACGAGTCGCTCTCGGCCGCAAGCTTGTGTTGCCCTCTCTGCAAAATGGACTGTGAATCATTTACGAATGCGACTAGAATGTAGTAGACTTTGTTGATCAGAACCTAATATGTAAGGTGGTAAAAGGATAATTACAAGTATTCTCATGAATTTCCTAGTCGGCCCGTCGGTGAAAAAAATCTTTTTCTTGGGGTCCCACGAGAATCGGGCCCTGATGAAGTCGTGCTCCTGCTGGTCGGTGAACTCAGCCAATGGGTCTAGGATCCCCTGACGTTCACGTTCTGCGTCCTCCTTAGCCCACACGGGCCTCTTTCCCGTGTAACCACGACTTCCAAGGCGGTGGTTCCCCATGTTCTTTGCCTGCAGCTGCTTGCCTCTCTCCGACCTGGCCTTGGCAACTTCTTCATTGCAAGTCTCCTTGAACCTTTTGAAGTCCTCTATTGTAATTTTCAGATTGTCTGCAATAATCTCAGCGTAGGTTTCATGGTCTACTTGAATCGCTCTTTTCACCCTAGTTTTCCAAGCGCTCAATGCGTTGCTGAACTTCCCTAGGGCTTTGTTGTTGATTTTTTTTTCATGGCACCATCATCCCATGGGTCGACATCGTCATTCCGACCGGGGAAGAGGAATCTTGCGTGCAACCTAGTTAGAAGCAGCTTCTTCATATGTTCATTCTTCTGTATTTTTGTGGTGTTGATGTTAGCGGTATCCCGTAGGATGCATGCTAGTTGGTTGCCGTAACACGCTGCCACTTCTCGCAGCTCTATTGGCTCGAACTCGCCAGGGTGCACCGCCATGACCACCAGTCTTCTGGTGCCGAGCTCATTTGGGCGTCGTGTCCTCTTTTCCTTCTTTCCCTCACTGGCTTGGGAGGTCCCACCTTCCGTGCTGTAGTTAGGAACATCATCTGCGCCAGTCTCAGTGCCGGTGTCATTGGTGGCATCAGTGTCGGGGCCGGCGCCACCACCGTCGTCATCCGTCATGACAAGGCGGTTCGGACACCCAGCTTGCTGTCTCTCCTGATCCGCCAGAAAGTCGAGGTAGGCGTGTTCTCGACCTAATTGGGACTGAGAACCTCCAGCCTCATCGGTGTCGGTCATGTTTCCTAGGGTTCACCGCAAATTATCGAGCTTTATATAATAAAGTGAATAATGAAAGAAAAAGTGACCTTTGTTTTGCCAGAAATGTCGTTTCATTCCCGCCGCGACAAATCTCAAGCACTCGATATGTCCAACTTTCTAGCACAAGTCATGCCGAAATTCACGGAAAATTTCGGCATGACCTTTGCTAGAAAGTGCACATATAGAGTGCATGAAATTTGCCGGAATGGAAATGAATCAACATTTCCGGCAAAACATAGGTCACTCGCAACCGGCAAAACATAGGTCACATGTAGAGCATCTCGCAAGCAATGGAGCAACTCCAAATGGACTCCAATGGACATCATTTCATTTCATTTCATAAACTTGTTGCTGTGTCCATCAACATTGCATTCAAATAAAATTGCAGACTACTGTAATGGACTAGTTATAGAAATGCAAAATTGATCACCGCAAATTTTCACTAACAATACTTTCTGCCAACTACTTGCTGCCAATACAACTACTTGTGGCTTAATACAAAAAACAATCTTCAGTTTCCACTAATCTTCAGTGGCAGAAAAATGCTCAATGATGCTAACATGACACTTTCCAAGATATTTTTTGAGCATTGTTTTTTGCAATGATGCTAGCTACTCCATTTTCAGTGGCATATTCAGTGGCCTCTACTACTCCATTTTCTGAATTTTTAAAAATCCTCAATTTCATTTTCATTTAAACATAGGTCACATAGTCAGCGGCACATTCAGTTTCAGTATGGTCTCTGCACCATTAGTTCATCGTATTTATCTTAATTACCATAGAACCTAGATACTAATGCTACTGTTGCTTCTACCTGACCAGACATGGAACACTGCATAAGGCAAAATCCTGCAAAATCCTGCTACCTGACTAGAAAGGAGGGGGTGGCTCACCGCACGTCGGGGTTAGGGTCGTCGTGGCTGAAGGGGTGGCGTCGGGGTCAGGGCTCGCCGGGGCTGAGGGGTGGCGTCGGGGTCGCCAAGGCAGAGGGGGTCCTTCTCCTCCTCGTCGATCTGCAGAGAGACCAAATTTGGTCAGAGATAGAGCGAGAGCGTCGGAGTGGGTGGAGCTGGGCCAGGGGTGCACCTAGGGCAAGGGGTAGCACGGGGGGAGGGAGCATCGGGGTGGCGAGTGGTCGGTGTCGGGGTCGGGTGCGGCGCGTGTCGACGACGGCGTGGGGAGGTGTAGGCATCGGCGGTGGCGTGGGCGGGTGCGGGCGTCGGCGGTGGCGTGGGCGGGTGCAGGCGGCGACGACGGCGTGGGCGGGTGCAAGAGAAAGGGGATCGAGCGAGAGAGTGAGAGAGAGACGGAAGGGATCGAGCGTGGCATGGGCGGGTGCTGTAGGCAACTTAGCTATAGCGCGTGTTGGCAAAACGGGCTATAGCTAACTTAGCTGTAGCGCGTGTTGGCAAAACGCGCTATAGCTAACTTATCTTTAGCGTGTGTTGGCAAAGCACGCTACTGCTAACTTTTTTATTTTTTATTTTTCTTAACTATAGCGCCGCACAAGCTAAAACGTGCTACTGCTAACTCTTTTTTTATTATTTTTCTTTCTTTTTTTATTTTTCTTGCATTTCATTTGCCACAACTTATTAGTTCCTTTTTCTTTTTCTTTCATTTCATTTTGCAAAACTTCCTTTCTTTTTCTTTTTCTTTTTCTTTTTCTTTCATTTGCACTTTTCTTTGTCTTATCTTTCATTTGCACTTTCCTGCCTTTAATTTGGTCTGTCGTTTGAGCAATACCACTGTTACCCTCCAGATAATAATTAGTATAATATATATCTTACATCATTTGACCACTATCGGTGGTATACAAAATAGCTAGACACACACAAACTTTTGGGAATAGTTTGTAGCTTGGGCGACGGCGACGCTTCAGACTGATCTTCTTCCCTCTTTTGTTCGTTGTCGAATAATTGAGCCCATGGTCGTGACTTTTCCTTCTCCAGGGATTACGATCTTTCATACGTAATGTAGTATTCATTCTTCTTTTGACATATGTTTCGTCGTCATCAGCATCATCTTCCCTCATCGGATCACCGTACTAGTCATAGTCTTCCTCGTTGGCGAGTCCATCCATTCTGGCGATGCTCCTTTTGCTTCTCCTCACGACAACACAGCTGGGATTGATCAGATCAGTTATGAAGAAACATTGTGTCACGTGTTTAGCGTGTACCCATGGTTCATTTTTGGCGATGGCGTTGATGGTACCGCTATCGGAGTTGGGTATACACATGGTAGTGAAATATCGGTTTTCTGTGTGTACATTCTTAGCCCATCTGACACGAAACATCGTCGCGCTATGTAATCCAGAGTAGTTAAGCTCCCATATCTCTTCGAACCTTCCGTAATATCTTTCAATTACATTCCCGGTCATGGCTTCCATCGTCACCCCTGAGTTTTGGTCATCGCTGTTTATATCTTTCTCCTCCATGTAGAACGTGTATCCGTTGATATCATATGCTTGATAAGTCGCGAGCATGGTCGAGGGGCCATGTGCTAAGGCGTATATGAGTGTTCCGTTTGGACAATCCTCTTTCGGGGGATTAGCCAGAACTCGCTCTTTGAACCAAAACACGAAAGTGGAGTTGTGCTCTCTAATAACTTCAGTGTCCGTCCTGTGCACCCCACGGTCACGGTACTTCTTTGCGATGGTCTCTTTGTGCAGTGTCACGAAATCTTCTAGCACATATAGGTGTTGTAGCACTACTAAGTTTGCCCTGTCAAGGTGGTTTTGTTGGCCCGAGCATAACACATTCACATCCCTATGACCGTTGGTGTGACCTTCGCCTACGAGCCTTCCACAGTGCTTGTTGACAGGCAAACCAACAACAGGGTCTTTGGTCAGATAACTCTCACAGAAAGAGATGCACTCTTTGGTCAGATATCTCTGGGCTATGCTTGCATCTGGACGGGACATGTTACGAATGAATCCTTTGATGACTCCATTCATCCTCTCGAACGGCATCATGCTATGCAGGAATGTCGGCCCTAGGTCGATGATGTCGTCCACGATGTGGACACATAGATGCACCATGACATCAAAGAACGCGGGAGGGAAGTACATCTCTAGCTCATTCAGTATGACAACGATCTCTTCCTGTAGCCTATGGAGTTGCTTCACACTGATCGACTTTCGAGAGATAGCATGAAAAAAGTGGCATAGGTCAGTAAGCGTCTCATGCACAGGTGTGTCCATAATACCTCTAAGTGCAACCGGGAGTAGCTGCGTCATCATCACATGACAGTCGTGAGACTTCATCCCACTGAACCTTTTTTCTTATTGTCCAGATATCTTCTTATCTTCCCACAATATCCGGAACTAACTTTGATTCTGGCAAGGCACTTGAACAATTGATCGACCTCCTTAGGATCTAAGGTGAAGCAAGAGGGGGGAAATATTGTTCTTCCTTCTTGTTTACTTTTTTGCCCCTATCTTCCGTCTCCGTCTCAGTCTCGGTCTACTCTAACGACCTTTTACCGGGAATTTGGAGATCTTTCCTGATTTTCAAAAAATCCATGTCTTTTCTTGCCTTCGGCCCATCCTTGGTCCTCTCCGGCATGTTCATCAATGTTCCAAGCAAACTCTCAAGGATATTTTTTGTGATATGCATTTGATCAAGGCTATGAGGTGTGTCGGGGATGGGCCAGTATTCCAAGTCCCAGAAAATAGATCTCATCTTCCATATCTTCATCAGGGGCTCCGACGCCTTTTTCTTCGTCTTTCCTGGCGAGGGGCACTCTTCCCAGTTCTTCAATAACTAATATATTTCTGCACCGCTACGCTTACGTGGAGGACCTCGATGCTCAGCCTTACCATTGAATAGATCTCCATGCTTTCTCCATGGGTTATCCTTCTCGAGCCATCTTTGACGCCCCATGTACACGATTTTCGAAGACCTGCCATCTTTCGATAGCTGTAGATAAGTTGTATCATCCATGCACCTCGTGCATCCGCAATATTCGTGGAACACCTGGCCGGAGAGATAGCCGTAGCCGAGATAGTCCTGCACCGTCGTGATCAGCGCGGCTCTCATGTAGAAATACTCTACTTTTCTTGCATCCCGTGTCTTGGTCGGTGTTGTCCATAAGGTCTGTAACTACTCTTTCAGTAACCCGAGATACAGATTTATATCATTTCTCGGTTGTTTCGGCCCTTGAATAAGCATAGCCATGTGTATGTATTTTTCCTTCATGCACAACCAGGGGGAGGTTGTACATCCATACAAACACGGGCCATGTGCTATGATTGGTGTTCTGGTTTCCAAATGGATTCATGCCATCACTACTAGCGCCAAGCACGATGTTCCTTGGATCATTTGAGAAAAATTCAAATTTAGCATTTAATTCTCTCCACTGGCTAGCATCTGTGAGGTGTCTCAGCTTCGGCTCATCTCTGTCATCTGGCTTCACCCTCTCCGCGTGCCAGCGCATAAGCTTTGCTTCCTTAGGATCTACGAAATACCGCTATAGACGCGGAGTGATCAGAAAGTACCATAAAACTTTCTGTGGAGCTTTCTTTCCGGCCTTTTTATATCATGAAGCATTGCACTTTGGACAGATGGTTTTTTCCGTGTGCTCGTTCTGATATATGATGCAATCATTGATGCATGTGTGATATCTATTATGTGGCAGATCAAGAGGGCACACGATTTTCTTTGCCTCCTCGACACTAGTAGGACACAGGCTTCCCGCGGGAAGAACCTTCATTAGGTACTTCAGAAGCTCATCCAGGCTTGTATCTGTCCATTTGTTTTTTGCCTTCATCTTTAGAAGTTCTAGTGTGAAACTCAAGCGGGTCACCTCGGGATTGCAACCATCATACAAAGGAGTCATCGAGTCTACCTCCAGTTGCCCCAGTTTGGCCTCCTCTCTAGAAGCAGCTCTGTCGCTAGTCGTCTTCTTGCGAAGCAGTTCTCGAACATGCGGGTCCCGCATGGCTAAACTTAGTAGCGATGAAGACGGTGGCGTGTCCGTGTCTTCTCCGCCTTGAACTGCCTCTTCACCATCGACATTTCCGAGGCCGTTTTCCTCTTCGGGAACATAATCGGTCATCTCTTCATCTGGTGACCCCATGTCATTATTTCCTACCCCGTCGACGTCCTCATCATCATCATCTTCACTTATCCACCGAGTATGGCCATGCATGAAACCATGCATGAGCAGGTGCGCCTTGAATTTACCACCCTGAAAGGGGTCGAGCCTGACTCTTCCTATGCATTTTCGACACAAACATAAAACATCCCACTACAAAAAATGCAGTTCCGTGATGATACGTGTTTGTCATAGTAGGTCACTTTTTTGTCATGCATGTACATGCATGACAAATTTATGACATAATCAAGATAGTCATACCTGTGCTGTCGTAGAAGTGTTCCATGACATTAACAAAATTATCATCATGGAAGTGTCCACTTCCATGACAATAAATCGCGCGTCACAGAAGTGCTTTCGTCAAGGGTGGCCGACACGTGGCATCCACCGTAACAGAATGTCGTTAAGCTATCGGGCCGGGTTTTGGATCCGATAACCCGTTAACAGCCCCAACCAATGGGGATTTTCCACGTGTAAAATCATCATTGGCTAGAGGAAACACGTGTCGGCACATCGTTGGGACAGATGTCACCCACTCACTGGACAGACGGCGCCTATGATACGTCGACACGTGGCACAGCCTAATAGTGGCCCATTCCTGTGAAAAGGCTGGCCCGTTTGACTTGGTCAAAAGCTGGCGGGCCAGCCCATGGAATGCCTGTTAACGACCTGTTCACATATAGCCCATTTACAGCCCGCTAACCCAAGGCCCGTTAGGCCCTATCCGAATTAGGCCCAGTAGCGTCATCTGGGCCATCCAATATGATTCTAGCCCATTTTCACTTCTGGCCCATGTATAGCCCATGACGTCTTTCGGCCCATATGAGGCCCTTTGTAACTCTTGGCGCTTTAGCGGCCCGTGCTGAAACTGGCCCATAATGAATAGTGTATTACTTTACACCCATTAACGACCCGTGGTGAAACTGGCCCGTAATGAATAGTGTATCACTTTATACCCATTAACGGCCCGTTATTCCGTTGGGCCGTTTCCAGCCCAAGTTAACTTTCGGCCTTCTTAGGGCCCATTTATTCTTGGGCTCATTTGCAGCATTCGGTTACTTACGATCCGTTACTGTCATTTTCTGCTTGTGGGCCAAATTCAGCACGTCGTTAAAGTCGGCCCGTTTGTGGACCATTAGTCGGTTGGGCCATTTTCATAGCATCACCAAATACGGCCCATTAACGGCCCGTTATGGTCAGCCCATAAAACGTACGATTTCCATTAAAGGCTCGTCTACGGCCCATTAAAGTCCCATACAAGACCCATAAATGAGTCGGCGGCCCATGGATCCTACAAGACATAGAAGGCCCATGGATCCTACGAGACATAGAAGGCCCATGGATCCTACGAGACGTAGAAGGCCCATGGATTCGACGGCCCGTGAAGGGCCATGGTCGGGCGAGTTAGCCCCCGTTTGAACGATATAGCATATTCAAAGAACTATCCTACTCAATACTATCACCTTTAAAAAGCATACACTATACAACAAAGAGATCAAGGCATAGAAAGGTAGAATAACCCTACACTATACAATAAAGAAATTACAGTCGATTATACCCACTGGGCATTATGGTTCGGCACAGGTGATAATAAAGCATACACAAACAGCAAATTACATACACTGGGCAAATACAACTCATACATCATGGACGCGCATCAACTTAACTCCATTTGAACTATAATCTCTTCAAAAAATAGAATTGGCCGAATTCAGATAGCACAAATTTCAGTCTGCAAAATCTCCAATTCCTTCATGGTTACCTCAGTGTCTTGTTTCATTTTTTGACTCCTACATCTAATACCTGCATGTCCAGTCTCAACTTGTTGATTATACGTTGACAATCATGTACACGTTGTCTTGCCACCTCTAGTTGATGCTCGAGAACATCAGCACATTCCAATTCCAATCCATAATCATTCGGTAACGGCCATGCCACACTGCTCGCAGATCTTTGTGTTGATGTCACTTCATCCTGAAATGTTTCTGTAAGTACACATGACTAGGGCAAAAATATAGTTACAACAGTGAAGCGAACAAGACACTATTTTGTACTACATGGCAAAATAGGACTAACAATAATGTTACACGTCACTTTCACAAAAAATGTTACACGTCATGAAGCATAAGCAGGTGATATTTTAAAAATTATAAAGAAGATATTTTGTGCAGCCTGCATACAGAAATCCCTCTTAGCTCACCAGAGGAGCATGATGTTGGGGCCCAATCGAAAACACAGACAAGTTACAAATTTAGACAGCACGTTGCATATAAGTAAGCAAGCAGTTGGCCATTCTATGCCTCAATTAAAGTCTTAGGGAGCATAATGAACAGTAGAGGGTTTCATACAAACATACTACAACAGGCAAAACTATGCAATCATTAGCGTAGTATAAACTAGATTGTGAGCCTCATGCAATAATAGTTGGTTAATAGACTTCAAAGCTTCAGGCACACTTCGGCAGAGTAATTAAATGGTAAGGCCTTTAATTATGTGAACTAATAGTGATACAAGTACCGAACATCAGGCATGATTATTTGGGCATCTCATTAACTGAGGACAAATAAAGCAATTGGAAAGAGAAAATTAACTATGCCTGAAACAAACAAGGAATTGACCTGTTGAGTTGCATACAGTGACTTACCTTATTAGGTTGAAGAGGCTCAGCGCAGCTCCTACTTCTCTTGCAAGGCTCCTGCCTAACATCTTGTACTTGGAAATCCTCAATCTTATCTTCATTGCACCCCCTCTACAAGGTGACACAAACTAGTTACTCGTCTCCTTGGAAGATAAATACGCATACTTTCCAGTCTGTGAACACAAAAGAATGAGATTATAACAAAACAACACCACATAATGAAACATGCCACATCTCTTGCACTTGCACACAATGAAATGAGCATTTACTATGTCTACACTATGTAAAAACTAGGCATACCTTTGAACTGGATCTCCAGGTACTCTTGGAGAGCCTACTGTAGTGTACAGCCAAACCTTTATGTCACCTATGAGTTAGACAAGGCCCCACTACAGCAGCCCTTAGTGTTTAAATCGTTGACAAGCTCTGTTAGAGTGTTAGGTCAAGAACAACAAGTAATCAAAGCAAACAGTCCTAGTATGGCTGGCTGATGCAAACAAGCAATTGCACAAATGTGTGAGCAAATCTTACATATCAAGAAAAGAAGCAAAGAAGGAGGCTTAAAGACCATCACTTGACTGACCAGATTTAAGGGGCATTTAAACATCATGTGCAACGTATGAACTAACATAAACATTGCATATTCCAGATTCTACAATGGAATGTGCATGTATTAGGTTATGCCATGTATGATGATGCCTAAATGTACAGATAGCAGGTAGGAGTGATTCATCATTGCACGCACAATTGAATTGCAGGTTAAGGGCCAGTTCGATTCCGCCTTTGTAGGGCATATTGTCAAAATAAGACATAAAATATGTAAAGAAGTCATTTTTGACTTATGGGCTTGGGCTTAACTAATTTTGCTTTGGAGGGGGGTGTTTTGAGTAGAACCTCATTAAAAATTGAAGGGAAGGGGAATAGTGAAATGACTCTGTTGTCTGCCTATACAACAACAACAACAAAGCCTTTAGTCCCAAGCAAGTTGGGGTAGGCTAGAGGTGAAACCCATAAGATCTCGCAACCAACTCATGGCTCTGGCACATGGATAGCAAGCTTCCACGCACCCCTGTCCATAGCTAGCTCTTTGTCGATACTCCAATCCTTCAGGTCTCTCTTAACGGACTCTTCCCATGTCAAAATCGGTCGACCCCGCCCTCTCTTGACATTCTCCGCACGCTTTAGCCGTCCGCTATGCACTGGAGCTTCTGGAGGCCTGCGCTGAATATGCCCAAACCATCTCAAACGATGTTGGACAAGCTTCTCCTCAATTGGTGCTACCCCAACTCTATCTCGTATATCATCATTCCGGACTCGATCCTTCCTCATGTGGCCACACATCCATCTCGACATACGCATGTCCGCCACACCTAACTGTTGAACATGTCGCCTTTTAGTCGGCCAACACTCCGCGCCATACAACATTGCGGGTCGAACCGCCGTCCTGTAGAACTTGCCTTTTAGCTTTTGTGGCACTCTCTTGTCACAGAGAATGCCAAAAGCTTGGCGCCACTTCATCCATCCGGCTTTGATTTGATGGTTCACATCTTCATCAATACCCCCATCCTCCTGCAACATTGACCCCAAATACCGAAAGGTGTCCTTCCGAGGTACCACCTGGCCATCAAGGCTAACCTCCTCCTCCTCATAGCTAGTAGTACTGAAACCGCACATCATGTACTCGGTTTTAGTTCTACTAAGCCTAAACCCTTTCGATTCCAAGGTTTGTCTCCATAACTCTAACTTCCTATTTACCCCCGTCTGACTATCGTCAACTAGCACCACATCATCCGCAAAGAGCATACACCATGGGATATCTCCTTGTATACCCCTTGTGACCTCATCCATCACCAATGCAAAAAGATAAGGGCTCAAAGCTGACCCCTGATGCAGTCCTATCTTAATCGGGAAGTCATCGGTGTCGACATCACTTGCTCGAACACTTGTCACAACATTATTGTACATGTCCTTGATGAGGGTAATGTACTTTGCTGGGACTTTGTGTTTCTCCAAGGCCCACCACATGACATTCTGCGGTATCTTATCATAGGCCTTCTCCAAGTCAATGAACACCATATGCAAGTCCTTCTTATGCTCCCTATATCTCTCCATAAGTTGTCGTACCAAGAAAATGGCTTCCATGGTCGACCTCCCAGGCATGAAACCAAACTGATTTTTGGTCACGCTTGTCATTCTTCTTAAGCGGTGCTCAATGACTCTCTCCCATAGCTTCATTGTATGGCTCATCAGCTTAATTCCACGATAATTAGTACAACTCTGGACATCTCCCTTGTTCTTGAAGATTGGTACTAATATACTCCGTCTCCATTCTTCTGGCATCTTGTTTGCCTGAAAAATGAGGTTGAAAAGCTTGGTTAGCCATACTATCGCTATGTCCCCGAGACCTTTCCACACCTCAATGGGGATACAATCAGGGCCCATCGCCTTGCCTCCTTTCATCCTTTTTAAAGCCTCCTTCACCTCAGACTCCTGGATGCGCCGCACAAAACGCATGCTGGTCTCATCAAAGGAGTCATTCAGTTCAATGGTAGAACTCTCATTCTCCCCATTGAACAGCTTGTCGAAGTACTCCCGCCATCTATGCTTAATCTCTTCGTCCTTCACCAAGGGTTGGCCTGCTCCGTCCTTGATGCATTTGACTTGGCCAATATCCCTCGTCTTCCTATCCCGGATCTTAGCCATCTTATAGATGTCCCTTTCACCTTCCTTCGTGCCTAACCATTGGTAGAGGTCCTCATACTCTGTTGTCTGCCTATATTACACTCAAAAATGCAACTGTTGATGCCCGTGTCACACCTGACCCTCAAGTAAAAACAAACACGCAAGCATTCATTGCCCTGCCCGCTTGCATCTCCTCTCCCCTTTCCCTCTACCTCGATCCCCTGCCTATAGCACTAGGGTTCCTCCAGCTAGCCGTCGCCACTGGTCCCATCTGGCCTGGTCCTCGATGATGCTATGTCCAACTAGGCTACATGGCCGGCGGGTAGGGGCAAATCTCCCTGGCTGCTCCTCCCTCTGGCGCCGCCCCTCATTCTCATGGTCTCCAGCAGCTGCTCCACTGTGGTTCGTCCAACGAACAACTCCGGCGGACGCTGCACAACTACGGCTGATGCCACACTGCGGCAGAAGGCACCTTATTCCCCCTCCCCTCCTCCCAGGCCATGGCCTTGAGGTGCTATTGAAGGATGAGCTCATCCAACAAGGTGAGGATCTCCTTTGATTTTTTGCCAAATTTTCATTCTGATCCACTATACGATGAATTGCTATGAGCTGCTTCTTCTGCTGCTATATAATGCATTGCTATGAGCTTCTCCTACTGCTACTATATGTTGAATTGCTATGAGCTGCTGCTGTCTGATGAGTTGCTATGAGCTGCTACTGCTGGTATATGATGAATTGCTATGAGCTGCTGCTGCTGCTGCTATATGATGAGTTGCTACAGGCTTCTCCTGCTGCTACTATGTGATGAATTGCTATGAGCTGCTCCTGCTGCTGCTATATGATGAATTGCTATGAGCTGCTCCCGCTTCTGATATATGATGAATTGCTATGAGCTACTGCTGGTATATGATGAATTGCAGACTGCTGCTGCTGTATGATGAGTTGCTACGAGCTGCTGCTGCTGCTATATGATGCTTTCAGGTGGTGCTGCTATACGATAATAACCAGCCACTTGGACCATCGAATTTCAATAAATAATTGTTCTTCATTTAAATGTGGGTCATTCGTTCTTCGTTTAAATTAGGCAATGGGATCTCTATGGAAAATATTGACCAAAGTAGATTGTGCCAAGTAGATGGTATCTTTGTATTTGCATTTTGAGCAAATAGTGATGGTCTGTTTTCCTATCATATTAGTTACTACACTGGGTTCGATTTGTGATGTTTGCAAGTCAAATTAATTTCCATATGGGCGGCAAAATGAAAAAAATATAATGCAATCTAGACTTTCCACTGATCATACCAAAGATAAGCTGAAAACGCAATGAAAAGAACTGGTTGGCTTATTACATGGAGCTTATATTCACAGGTGCTTATTTTCTTAGGATAACTCGTAATAACTGTCCCTAAGAAACTTGGCTAATAGAACTGGCATACAAATAACATGTCACGATGATTGCAATGGAGGAGTGATGTACCATAGCACACTGTATAGGCTCACCGCTGCCTCTCCTTTTTTTGTGATGTTCCATGAAATTGCCACATACATCTTGTACTTTTTCATTGTGTAACCCTATATTCAAGTTGACACGGCTAATTTCAGACATCTCTACATGATACTACATTGCATATCCCTTGCGCATATTTAAACCACCAATTAACGGTTGTGTGCGTACCATAAACTAGCCATGACTCTGTATGCTGGACTAGCAGGCACTCTAAGGGAGCCTAATGTAGTGCACTGGAATTCCTACATGCCACCTACGATTTTGTGTAATGTACTGCCCCTGTTCCTAAATATATGTCTTTGTAGAGATTCCAGTATGGACCACATACATATGTATATAGATGGATTTTCAAGTGTAGATTCACTCATTTTGCTCCATATGTAGCCTATAGTGGAATCTCTAGAAAGGCTTATATTTAGGAACAGAGGTACGAGGTAGTATCATGTATGACATCTACATATCTAATTTAGCAGCCAATAGTAGAAATCATTGTCTGCACATAGGGATTACTGGTCGAAAATCCTAGCAAAGCACGCTGGCAGGCACAGAACAATACAAGAGAGAGAGAGACGCGCTTACAAGATCATAGCAATGCCTTAGTCTAGGATCTTAGTTGGCCAAGCTGTTAGATCCAGAAGAAACATCGTCCTTGTAGTTTTTGCCAGCTGCATAACAGGTAACAGCGACCGGTTAGTATATTTTAAGTACATCGGGCAGGTGATGTTCGACGGGTTTAAAGGTGACAAGTACCTGGGCCGTGGCGGGTGCTTGGCATCTCTCCAGACGGTGGGAATCAGGTTAGAAATGTCAAGGGTGTAGACGCTGCGCTGGCTATCGGGGTCCGGTAAGGAGATCTAGAACCTTTGAGTAGAGTGTTTGTGGAGCGGCTCCGGTAGGGTGGACTACGGTGTGGGCGAAGCGGATCTATGGCCGTGGACAAGGGCGTAGGTGAAGCTGCTCCGGTGGTTGGGTTAAGGATGGTGTCGACGACGCGGATCTGCGGCCGTGGACAAGGCGTCAGAAGCTGCTCCAGTGGTTGGGTTAAGGATGGTGTTGACGATGCGGATCTGCGGCCGTGGACGGGGCGTCATAAGCTGCTCCGGTGGTTGGGTTAAGGGTGGTGTCGACAATGCAGATCTGCGGCTGTGGACGGGGCGTCAGAAGCTGCTCCAGTAGGTTGGATGAGGGTGCAAGGAAGCGGATCTGAGGCCGTGGACTTGTGAGTTGGCAAAGTGGCCCCGGTAGGGTTGAGAATGGTATAGGCGAAGCTACTTCGGTAGGATTGACGATGGTGTTGGCGAAGCGGCTTCGGTAGGGTTGAGGAAGGTGTCGGCGAAGCGGCTCTGGTAGGGTTGAGGAAGGTGTCGGCGAAGAGGATCAGAAGCCGTCGATGGGGGCATCAGTGGGGCGGCTCCGGGGGGTGTGGACGAAGCGTCTCCGGTGGGGAGTACGAATGAGCCGCTGCAGATGCGCGGCGGATGACGAGAGTACCAGCGAAGCACTTCCGGTACCATGGACAAGGCTGGCACTGAATGGGCTGTGGTACAGTGGTGGATGAGCAGTCTACTTGTTTCTAGGGGAGGTGGGAGGGGTAGATGCAACCGGAGAAGCAGATCTAGCGAGGTGGACGCCGCTGGCAGTGAATGGGCTAGGTACGCCGGTGGATGAGCAGTCTAGGGTTTCGAGAGGGGAGGGGAGAAAGGGCGATGAAGTACGGACGGCGTGATGTAAGATGCTCTGGTGCTGTGGAGTTAGTCGTTTTTGCGGGAGGGGGAGAGGAAATGGGGGTGCCGTGTAGTGGGGGAACCGGAAGTTACCAAAGCAGCCCCGACCTATCATGTAGGTGAGGGCGGTATTGTAACTGTTGGTCTCCGTGCACCAAGGACAAAAGGGGGGATTTCACATGCTAAAGACTAAGGTGGCGGAAATTTTAGAAGGAGGCGGGAGATTTTGCCGCCCGCGGGATCGTTTGTATCCAGTTTCAATTAATTTTGGACCGTGCTAGTGGAAAGGTCATGCTAGACTGTGTACATGGGGCATGCGTTAGTAGTTAATAACTGGTGTGAAGTCCACCCCAGAAAAAAAGACAATAACTCGGGATGATGCGCCGATAACTTGGACGTTCACACGAGCGCGGCCAATCGTACGGGTGTAGTGGCGCATTCACAAAAAAGGGATCAAATGCTCAGCCTATGTATTTCTCGTGTAAATAGATAAGTTAGTGCCATTGGTTATTTACTCTAAACATAATGCATTGACGTGTTAGTGTAGAGGCGCACAAAAAGAAATGGATATTGTAGTCATCTACTTAAAAGTGTTACCTCATATGATTACATAGCCTTCATTTCGTAAATTGCGTACCCGTTGAATTCATATATGAATATTACATATATTACTTCAAAATAAAAACTTAAATCATCCAAGACTAATGAATTTGAATGCAAGAGTAACAATGGTGCATGTACATGATAGCTACATTGGTTGTTTGGAGAAACATCACTGTAACTTTGGCATGCACAACTGAAAAGGTTTATTTAAATAGAAAAATGTGATATGTGAGTGTCCAATCTTTATAGCTTTGAATCGATATTGTACCTTTGGCCACGATACGAAGTAGATATTGACTTATGTTCAAGCGATGCACGTCCACGATCGCTAGATAGTGATACGTGAATGAATTGTGCAATCTCTCTCACACACATACCTATCTCATTTCCCTATGGGCATCGGAATCACACACGCGCACTTCGTGTATTTCTCTCCCTCCGCCAGGGTTAAATTCGTCTTTCTACCCCATCCTACAAGTCTCTCACACAGAAACACACACGCTCTCTATGTCTAACACCCCCACCCCTTTAATTCCGCCCACCCACAACCACTAATGTCTCAAAGTACAATAATGTCTCTCACACATATGCTATCTACCTATCCCTTAATATAGCTAGATATGTGTCACACAAACTCCTTCTCCCTACTAGTAAGATGCCCATGCGTTGCACGGAACATCAAGATGCATTTGTATGAGAAGTTTATCTTGTGGGAGAAAAGGATGAACGAGGGAATGCCTTATTTGCAAATGCGGAGAGGGGTGTGGGTATCTTTTTGCAAAATTGCCATAGTTTCCTTCCTGTCCGTCGGATATAAATTGGATGGCCTATATTGCAGGATGGCAGGAACACCATCATCACCAACTCTGTTTTTTATAAGAGTAGAGATATGTGAGTGTCACT
>NC_041384.1:56441133-56455123 GCF_002162155.2 Triticum dicoccoides
GATACTAATCTATCGGCTGGCTTCTCTCTCAAACACACACACACACAAACATACACACACACACTACCCGGCACCGAAAGAGTAGGGTGGCACATCGATCTTGATAATAATCTATCTACTCCTCTTTCAAACACACACACACACACACACACTAGTTGTGCCTCTATGCCTACCGCACACACTCTCGATACGTCTTTCTCCCCCCCAACAATGATAGCAGAAGGGTGACAACTTGATCTAATCATAATCTGTCAATTGGTTTCTCTCTCAAACATTGTGTCTCGGTGCCTCGCTCGGTAGCCCCCTCGATATGTAGACTTCTCGCGCGCGCACAACTGTAGTGACGATGAGGCTGAACCCAGTGTGCCTTGTTTTTACCGGCCTCATGTGATAGTTTTCACCCTGTTTTCTGTTAATTAACAAGGCAACCTTTTGTTTGTTACTACTAGTGAATCTGAAATCACTCGGGGCAGACATAAAATATATCACTTCAACCCAATTATTGCAGCAACTATTTTAAAAGAAATTAGCTAGCTACCCGTGCGTTGCACGGAACATCAAGATGCATTTGTATGAGTAGTTTATCTTGTGAGAGAAAAGGTTGAACGAGGGAAGGACTTATTTGCGAACATGGAGAGACGTGTGGGTATATTTTTGCAAAATTGCCATAGTTTATTTCCTATCCATTAGATATAAATCCGACGGCCTATATTGCAGGATGGCACGCACACCATCATCACCAACTCTGTTTTCTACTCCCTCCGTCCGAAAATACCTGTCATCAAAATGGATAAAAAGAGATGTATCTAAAACTAAAATACGTCTAGATACATTTCCTTTTATCCATTTTGATGACAAGTATTTCCGGACGGAGGGAGTATTTGTCTTTTTAGAGATTTCAACAAGTGACTATGACCGGACCTTACCAGCATACTCAAAAAAGTAGTCCATAATTTTGAGGTTACCCTATTTTCTTGGCCATCTGGATACCTCATAAATAAATAAAGTACTACATGATACTAACATATGATACATGGCGCATGAGTACTAAATATTATTAATACAGTTTTGCTAGAACTCATCTAGATGAGATATAATTTGGTCTCATTCATCTTTGATAGCCATTGGATGTGATGCTATATAAGATGCGTGTGTGCTGACGTGGGTTGTATTTGTTCTTGTGCAACGAACTGACCACTACATGTCATGTTTGATAGTCTCATGTCATTAAAACCATACAAGCCCCACATATCTTCTTGGTTGATTCCTCTATTTATGTCAAAAAATAAGAAACAACATGAGAGTTAATGCACCACGCCTATGTGTTTACTATTTGGTTTTCGTAAGATGACTTAATACTCACCTAGACGGAGGGAGTATTCGATTTGACAGCGAGTGGTGCAGTTCCCGATACGGCTTTAATGCAGATGAGGGAGGGAGTAGCAGTTCCCGATATGTTGAATGGCCAATTTCCTCCTTCAATTAATGCATGAGGGAAGTAATGGGAGGAGGTCTGGGAAAAGAGGCTGCACGATGTGAATGCAACGCAGTTTGCCCTCATTGCCCTCATATAAAGGCGCCCCTCCATTCCAATGCATCTACCACATCATACGCACCTAAGCATTTGCCTAAGCACCTACACTAAGCGCAAAAGAGCTCACTCCAGACCCATGGCGGGGACGCGCGTGAGCGGCCAGCGGCTGCGCCAGATGGTCCACGACGCCGGCCTGCGGCATGGCACCGAGGATCGTCTCCAGACGGTGTTGGAGACCGGCCGGTGGATGGCCGCCTTTGATGCCAACTACGACTCTCAGTTGGATCAGATGATCGTTGCCACCAGCAACAAGTTCACCATCCTCAAGAAGCTCGCGGACGACATCGCCGTACTCCTCCAACCCGCGCGCCCGGGCTCCTCATTGCCTGCCACCCTAATCGGCCTCCATGGCTGGAACCTCTTTCAAGCACTGGTTGCCCTGCGACTGCCCGCTGACGCCACGAAGAATGTCCACCTGGAGGTCGCGCTCGCCGGGAGGCGCCTCGCCCTGCAAGAATTCGTCGACCTACACATCCACATGTACGAGGAAATCGTGTACATAGGTATCTACAAGGCCAGTGAGGATGCTACGACGTTGGCCTTCCTCAACCGGCTGGAAGCCTTGGATGCCTTTGCTGAGAAGCACCACGACCTCGCCACAAAAGCCGTCGCTCCTTATCCGCCGGATGGTGGCCTGACGCACTAAGTTGAGGAGGAGGAGGAGGTTGTACGTTTGGGGATCCATCTTTCTTCTTGCCTTCTGTAACCACCACTGCAATCGCATCATCGTGGCCTTAATTCTTATTATGCTATTGCATTCTCGTTCCAGTCAATACCGACATGTGCGATCCCTTTGCTTAATTATATGCATCACTGTAACTAGTACTCCATTCGTCAATTTATAAGTTCTGCTTACCTTTTCCATCAACTTCGTGCAACGCGCGGGCATCTTGCTAGAAACACTAGAATATGTCTATATAATCCGTATCTGATAGTCCATTTGAAATCTCAAAAAAAGACAAATATTTCGGTATGGAGGGAGTAATATATTAGGAGTATATCAAAACAATATTGATTTCTTTCAAGTTTGTGAACAAATACTACTATTCTACTACTTTGGATCCGTCGCAATGCATAGGCACTTTGCTGGTAAAAGGAAAAGGCCTGCCGCATTCGCGTCGCACCCCCAAACGCCCGGGAATCGGGAGTATAACACGGCCCACCTGGCACGACACATAGCTTAGGGAAGGCGTGTTGCCTAGCATTTTCACTTTCATGTGGGACCGCCGTTGAGCAAACTGACACCCCGCCCTCCGTCGGGTTGGAAAACAGAAACGAGGGGAAGATCTAGCTATAGCACGGAAGCCAAGAAATTTGGTGTTAGACGGGGCTCGTTGATAGAGTAGGAGCATTCTGTACTAGTACTACTCCTACTAGTACCCAGTTTGTACTCCTAATACTATATTACTAGTACTACCACTATACAACTAGTAGGTACGTGCATGGCACAACATCGTAGGAACAAAAAATGGGAAGATCTTGTTTTGGGTGATTTATCTTTTTTTCAATCAACGTAGTATGAATAATATGATGTGGGGGCACCCATGAAGCTTATGTGACTTGGTTGCATGGCTACAGAAGGTTAGAGAAAAATAAATAGATAATGTGTTTAGAGTGCACTCCACTAAATATATATATATATATATATATATATATATATATATATACTTTGGATCCATTGCAACGGACCGACACATCTATATCTATACCCCCTATATAGTGTGTGAAAAACTTTGAAAGTTGGTCGTTCGATGAAGCCAATCCGACGGTACAAAGACGGCAAATCCGAGCACTACTGGCCGTTGGATATCTTCCACCAGATTCTGCCAGATGTATAATCTAGAAGACTCCATGGTTGAACTTAGTTCATGACTAACTTTGCCACAACTAAGCTTAGGCAAAGTTATTAGTTCTTCAAAACGAGAGAAACAAGTTGGCAAGCCTAAGGGAATCTTGCCACATTTTTTGTGTGTATGTCATGTGGGGCCTTAGTGTGGCTTGCCTAAGGTGTTGCTTGAACCAAACACTCACCTAAGTTAATCAAACTTGCCTAACCTTACATTCCACTAGATTTTGCCACATGTTAGAATCCAGAAAGCTCCACATGTAGAAGCATAATGCACAAACCACCAGAATCTCATGCGTGCAAAGCACGTGTACCTTACTAGTACTAGTTGGTAGTAGTAAGAAACAAATTCCAGTTTTGGCACGAGCTCGTACTGCGGGAGAACCACAAGGCCTGCCGCAGGAGTTACATTTCCCTCTTGGGGCCCACGGGACCGAACTTCAGTGGCTTAGTGCCCGGCCTATGAGTCAATGACATGCGGACCTTAAATGCGGCTGGCCCACATGTCATTCTCATGGTGGTGGCATGGTTCGCGACTCACTCGTTTGAGATGAACCGGCCGGTGGTGGGGTGGCCGTGGCGAGGGTGCCACAGCTGGGCGTCGGGGCGTTACGAGGCGTAGATGTCCACACCGGCAGGTACTACCTATAGTACTCCCTCCGGTCCTTTTTACTCTGCATATTAGGTTTGTCCGAAGTCAATCTCATCCAACTTTGACCAAGTTTATATAAAAAATTATAGACATTCACATAACAACACCAATATCATTAGATTCATCTTGGAATATATTTTCATATTATATTTATTAGATATTATAGATGCTAATAATTTCTAATATAAATTTGGTCAAACTTAGCAAAGTTTGACTTTCGGCAAATCCAATGTGCAGAGTAAAAAGGACCGGAGGGAGTACATAAGTACTCCAACTGAGGATTGATGCCCGGGATGAAATGTGTCACAGCCGCTGGATGAAAATTCGATGGTGCGGGAGTACGGATCGGAGCACAGCAGCGGAGCAGGCAAACCGCGTCCAATCGGGTGTGTCTGTGGTAGAAAGTTGATGGTCGCCGCAGTTCAGCTGGCCCGCATGTCTTGCACACAAAGACAGTGGAGCGGTGGGGCCAAGAGGGATGTGGGGCACGTCGAGGGGATGAGGATCCCCTGACGCGAACAATCCTACCATTCTATCACTGACATGTGGGACCCATAAGTGTGGGTCCCACCTATCAGCGAAGGAAAGGCAGGGCAAGGCAGTGTTAGCCACGTCAGAGGACCCATGTCCACGTCGGGGGACGTCGTGTCGTGGGTTGGAGGAGCGGCGTGCGAATAGCATGTGGGTGTGGCAGTGGTAGAAACAAGAAACGTGATGGTCGCCGTGGTTCAACTTCCATGAGCAAGCTGTCATGTTTGCTGACACATGTATATCAAAACTAGAGTGTTTATATTTCAAGCACGTGAACAAGTATTATTCTACTACTTTGGATCCATTGCAACACACGAGCCATCACATTGGTAGTAGTAGTATCCATCTCTATCTCTAGAGGCCTTCCCTCGTTCATCCTTTTCTCTCACAAGATAAACTACTCATAGAAATGCATCTTGATGTTCCGTGGAACGCACGAGGATGTTTCCTTGTGGGTCTCGCCAGCGCGGCATGGCCGTAGTTGCAAGTTGACGCCCCTTGAGATGCCGATGTTGAGGGGCACTCGGATTTCCTCCGATGAGGAGGTAAGATGAGTTTGATCACGTAGTAAATGCATTCTAAAGACTACTTCCGTGTCCATTTCCTAATTCTCCCCCTGTCCACTATTCCACAGGTTAGGCTCGGTGCGAGTGGAGATTGGCTTGCATATGTACGGGGTTTGGATGCAAATGAAGACGAAGGGGAGGTGAAGAAGCCGAGGAGAATCGGTTCCCAATGGAGAAGTAAATGGGAGAAGTGGCATGCAGGCAGTTGATTAGACGGCTAGGTAGACTAAACGAAAAGGCTATGCGGGTAGACTGATGAGTTGTACATGTTCGTGTACGTGCCCATCCTTCCTGATAGGTGGGACCTATGCAAAATTATAAAATTATGTGTCGTAGTTTTTTTTGAGCGCGTGAGTGGGAGACAAAACATTCTCTGGTTAAGGAATACTCCCTCCGTTTAGGTGAGTATAAGTCACCTTATGAAAATCAGGTTTTCCCAAAACCTTTAGGCGTGGAGCATTAACTTCCTGCTCGATCCCCTCCCAGCCTCGTTAGCCAGTGTTCTCTTCCTCTGCTGGCGCATTCTACCTTTCCATTTTTCCTCTTCTCAAGTGTGGAACGATCTGCATGACGTCCTTGATGCACCAGAACGACCACTGCATGCATCGCTACAGGGTGTTGATTGGGCATGCACGAGAATTTGGTTCTGCTCGCAATATGGATGATACCTGAACGATGAAGTGAACAGGCATGCTAGCACGGGAGACCTATTTCTGCTATACAATACCGGAGTACTCATGTTCCTACTACTAGTAGTAGTAGTAGTAGTAGTACAAATGTGGTACACTTGATGGTCAAAATACTATTCATCCGGTCTCACAGTGAAGTGACAACACCCTGCTCCTGACACTAGTCCAGGCGGCGTGTTCGGGTTACCAAAGTCAGCCTCACCCTGTGCACTGTTGGCACCTCGCCTCGTCTCCCTCTCCGCTCCCATAGCACCACTCCATATCCATCACCTTCTCCGTCTCCTTCTCACTGTGCCCCCGTGTACCGTCGCCTCACTCGCCTCCCCCAGTACCACTATTCCCTCACTAGCCGCTCCAGCACCGACATCCTTCTCCCCCGTAAATCAAGCCCCCTTCCAAACTCCACCTTGGCCGAACGCGAACCGCGCAGCATCCATATGAGTCACGATTGGAGCAATCTCCCCAGTGACATCCTCGACCTTTGTTGTTCGTGTATGGATATGTTGAGCGCCCTGCGGCTGGCTGCATGCTCGAGGGACATGCACACGGCCATCGTCGAAGTGAGGCCTAAGCTTTTCAAGACACCCTGCTTGCTGTTATCTGGTCTTGCGAGATTGGCACACCATGATACGGTGGCGTGCATGATGCCCCTCAACTTCAATCCGATCTCCATTAGCCGAAACTTCTTTGCAGGTATGTAGTGGGTCGCCATACATCATTTCCCTCGACATCGATCCGATCACCATCGCCCGAAACTTCTTGGCAGGGATGTACTAGGTCGGCATGAACTCCCACTGGATGGCTGCCTTCAGAGAAGATGGTAAAAAGTTGGTGCTTGTGAACTTCCAGACCTCTCATGAGATTATCCTTCCTCCGTTGGATTATATAAAGTATTACCATCGCGGTCCAAGTCATCTAGATTACTACGTCAGTTGGACGGACCTTGTTTTGCAGAAGATTGTAATCTGCCAGGTGCCCACACGACATGCGAATTACGCAGACTTCAAGCTAATTGCCTTGTTTGACCGCGGACTCGCCTATCTTTACGCCGGTGCCTTCTTTAGCTGGAGACAACTCAGCTCGCAGTGGATCATCGTCAAAGCTGATACACGCTTCTGTGATGCTATTGAACACAATGGCATCATCTACGTGATCGACAAAGCAGATGGCACCACGTATTGTTGGGACGGCACGTGTAAGTTGTTTCCGTCTCATGTTAATGATGACGCGATCACACTATTTGAAATTTTTGTGATGATTGGCATATCCCTGTTTGAGCAGAATTTGAGTAGAACTATGGCAATGTATTAGAGACGTCGTAAATCAGCTATATTTGGAATGAGTTAATTCATGTGATTGTGACCATGTCATTACAGCCAATTTGTACCCTGAATAATCAAACAGATAGGAATATATGGATATTATCCTTATTTTACAGTAATATATATACTACTACTAAATATGAGTGTGTATCAATGGCCGTGTTAGTTTCCTCATTTTCATGATGTAGAAACATGCACCACACTGTTGGTTTCATCTAACCTTACATTAGGGAAGTAAATGTGCATATGGAGAACTCTATATTTGGAAGTAGTGAAATCCTGCAATGCTTACCATGTGTACATACCTATATTCGCCCTTCAGCAATCAATGGCTAGAATAATATCCTCACAAAATTTTTGCCCACAGAACACGAGTATATAACAATGCATGGTTTGTTAGTTACCTTGAAGAATTTGTTTGTGAGGACAGAACATGATTACATAACATGCATGACATGGTAGTTTCCTGTGAAGAATCGATTGCGACATAACATGAGTATAACCATGCATGGCACTTCTATATTTTCGAACCCAGTATACATTTCCCTGTATTTTCCCCCCAGTTCCAATAGGGACATATCAATGTTGTTTCTTGCATTATGCTACTCATACTCTGAACAATGCTGATCTTACATTAACAATGCATGTCCTTTTTGATATGATGCAGTGTCCCTAGAGTTACTGCCCTTTGTAATCACACCACCTTTACCAAAAACAGGGAAGCACAACTGGTTCCTCACTCGATCAGAAGACGACAAATGACTGATGATCATTCGGACACATGAGCCTGAAAAGTTATATTGCAAAAACCCCACTGTATACAAGCACCGTGTAATACGTGAGTATCCGGACAGTGGTTGTTATGTCTATGAGTAGGATACCAGCTTGTTGGGGCCTTTAGGATTTTTTAGTTGGAGGCGGGTAAACAGCCTTGGTTCACACTCTCTGTTTCTCGCACTCAATTATCCGATTAACCAGGAGATCACCATGGCAAGGACCTTGATGGCAGAGAGACTCTATTTGCTATGGAAAATTGTGTCTACACGGCGAGCCCTAGGAGTTCAGGAGCAAACTCCCCTGATTGTCAACGATACAGCCTGCAGCCAAAAGAAGGTGGGAATGAGAAAGGCATCCAAATTAATTGATCCTTGGATGTCTCAATTACGACAGGTAGTGATGTGGTTCAAGCCTTCAGGTTGATAGGTAATTGGGCTGTTGCATCGAAAGGGTGGAGTACTGGTGTCTCCGGATCACTGGTCGCTAAAGCGGGACTGCAAATTATGATGGTGTTGGATCATCTATTCGAATGACTTTGTTGTCTTTGATGCTGGTTCTGGATGGGTAGTTCTTTCTTTTGTTATGCATATTCCTTGTCATTTGGTCATCCTCGTCTATGTCACTCTTACTATGTAATAGCTGCTTCTGTTTAGAATGTCATTCTCGTCTGGATCACGAGAGTCTGAGCACTGCAGATGGGTGTGTTTTGGTGGTGTAGCAAGACTTCTTATGAACTATCATGTCTTGCTGTTTATGTCAGTAGTAGTCACTAGTCAGTGTTTGAATGTTGTATATATCGTTGTTTCGAACTGTTTATTGTCTCAAACTACTGGTGGGCTAAATGAGGGCATCACCATTCTCCAGTGTTTAGAGTATATCTTCTTTTTTCAAGTTATATAATTTGAGCTCAGTGTCTTTTCGATGATGTACACTTGTTTGGGCCAGTGAGGTGTCGTTGAATATGGGCCGAGTAGTAACGCAATGCCAAACAGGTCAATTATGACTCTCAGGCCGGGCTCTCAAAAGATCCTGAAAAAAAGGCCGGGCTCTCCAAAAAAGAAAGAATAAGGACTCTTAGGCCGACATGTGGGCGCCACCGGTGTTTTCGTGTGCTTGCGTGCCGAGAGCATATTGGCGCGTGCTCGAAATTCATGCTACCTTTTCATCCCCAGTCTCCCGCCCCTCCCCCACCTCTGGAATCTCGATTCCTATCCAGTTCCCCCAAACCCCCCTCCTGTACTCCCTATACTCAAGCGCACTATCATGTCGCCGGTCAACGCGGATCTCCGAGCTGGAGATCATGAGGTCCGTCCTGCCTTCGGTCGCTGCATGCTGTCGCTCAACAATGGCATGGCGGCGCTTGACGACCAGTTTGCCAACAAAGTGCTGATGTTAACCATCAATGGCGACCGGCCTCCCATCTCGCCGGACAACCTTGTCAAAGCTCTTGGAATTGTGCACGGCATCCAAATAAGTGACTTTCTTGTCGAAGTCTATCCGCCACCGGCTGATTTCTTCGTCAGGTTCTGGACAACTTTCGACTGTAGTCGTGTGTTCGAATCTTCCCGGTCTTTGTTCTGCGATGGCGCGCTGGTGAGCTTTGATCGGTGGCACCCAGGATGGGGCTCGGTGCCATCTGAGCTTGAGTTTTTAACAAAGCTTACCTTCCACGGCATGCCTCGACGTGCTTGGAGCAGCGAGTCCATGAACGAGCTTATCAATGACCTTGGAGGTGAGCTCGTAAGTATGTTTGTTCCTCCAGACAGCTGGGCTCTGATGGTTATGGCATGGATGAAGAAGCCGTCCACCATACCGAAGGTGATTGGTGTTGAGATACCGGTGCAGGAACCGGGGTTGTACTATTCGTCGCCACCAAGGCCGCCGCAGACCACGTTAGGGATGTACATGTATCGAGTGTCCGTGCATGTCGAAGAAGTGGTCAATCCATCAATCGAAGTCCTGCCACCGCCGCTGGTGCTAGGGTCCGTTGACGACATCCATTACAGGTGTCAGCGTCAGACTTTCCCCATGTTGCTCGGAACGATGGATGGCATTGGGACTACTCCATCGCGCGGCGGAGGCCACTGCTTCTTTGGGAGAAGAGGCAGGGCTGGCTGCCTGGATGTGCTCTAATTTGAGGTAACAACTGAATCTTGTCAGATACTAGTTAAATCCGAGCTATGGGTGTGAAGCACTAATATGCCAATACATTTGATTGTGACCTATTCTAATTTTGTACCTGAACTTTTTTTAGAAAGGACTGTACGTCAACTTAATGTGCTAGCAGAACTTATTGTGTTGTGTGTCTATTTTCTTTGCACAATATTCAAGATATTTCCCCGACATTGATAAAGACGATGAACCGTTATGTACGACTTCATTGGTTTCAACATAGCCCTTCCCGTAGCGATCCACTGTTTCCATCCTGATTGTGCTGCCTGTGTGAAATTTTTATATGCAAGTTCAGTGTGCTATGATGTTCTATATGATTGTGTCAACTATATAAGTTTTTACTGAGCATCAGCAATGCATATGGCTAAAAGATGTATTTACGAGCATCGACCCATCCAACGGCCGTAGTGCTTCTTCAACCTCTGGTCTTCTTGCTCCAGCCGCCCAAAGCAGCGCCTGTCGTGTCGCGTGCTCCTGCCTCTCGTGGCCGGCTGTGATGCCGCGGAGGCCCCACCACCCCGTACTACTCCCACCGCTGGCCAGGTCATCCCTCTACTCACCCACACCCCTGTTATTCTGCGGCGATGGCAGCCTCACACCGCAACCGAACCAGTGAACCCTCGTACTCCTCTCCGTGCGAGCTTCCACTACTGCGTCTTCCCTGGCTCCGCGTCGTCCCCTTCCTAGGCCTCGCCGTCATCCAGACCACCGCCCTGGTGCTCTCGACGCGGCGTGGTCAACGTGGTCAACGGCCGACTTCCATCGGAAGAGTACTGTACGTGGAGAGGCTGACAGCTGGGTCCAGGCGGCCGCAAGGAAGTGCATCCTTATTACGCGTAAAATAATTATTCCTCTACCTGACAGCAGGGACCCACCGACGGGCCACCTTATTTCATGAAAAAACGTTTCCCCCCTGACTGCTGGGACCCACCGGACGGGCCAGCATATTTCGCAAAAAAACGTTCCCCCCCGCTGTCAGCTTGGACCCACCAGAAGTGCCTCTTTATTACGCACGAAAAAATGAATACCCCCCTGCTAGCTGGGACCCACCATGGTGGGAGGCTGACTTGTGGGCCTACTAAGTTGACTGGGATGGGGGCCTTTGTCAACTTTAGTCAATATGAACGATTCTAGCTCCAGTGATCGTACGATGTACTCCAACGGCCGTAGTGCTTCTTCAACCTCTGGTATTCTTGCTCCAGCCGCCCAAAGCAGCACCGGTCATGCCGCATGCTCCTGCCTCCCGTGGCCGGCTGTGCTGCCGCGGAGGCCTCACCGCCCCCTACTATTCCCACCGTTGGCCAGGCCCTGCGGCGACGGCAGCATCACACCGCAGCCGAACCAGTGAACCCCCGTACCCCTCTCCGCGCGGGCTTCCGCTGCTGCGTCTTCCCTGGCTCCCCATTGTCCCCTTCCTAGGCCTCGCCATCGACTACCGCCCTGGTGCTCTCGGCACAGCGCAGTCAACGTGTTCAAGGAACGACTTCCATCGGACGTGGACTATACATGGAGAGGCTGACAGCTGGGTCCACGGCCGCAGCAAGGAAGTGCCTCCTTATTATGCGGAAAATAATGATTCCTCCACCTGACAGCTGGGACCCACCTGACGGGCCACTGTATTTCGTGAAAAAACTTTTGCCCCTGACTGCTGGGACCCACCAGCTACATCTTCGTACGCAAGGAAGTGCGTCCGGGAAAAAAACAATTCCCCCCTGACTGCTGGGACCCACCAGCTACATCTTCGCAGGCAAGGAAGTCCCTGATAGTCGGGACCCACCTGGTCGAAGCGTACGTAACATTGTGATTCTAGTCGCAAACATGCACGTACATATATACTGGTGGATGTAGAGGCGCGCACGTGTCGTAGTAGAGGCGCGTACGTGTCGTAGTAGAGGCGCGCACGTACCATGTACACGTACGTACAGCGGCCAGGGTGCAAGAAAGAAAATACGGCCATGTATGTGTACATACGTGCGGGGTCTCGAACGCCTACTCACGCATACGTACGGCCAGGGCTCGTGTACATGGCTGGGTCGGAACGGAGAAACAGCATCGTCGTCGTGTTCATGGGGAGGCAACGGAATGCGTCGTGTTCATTAGGAGGCAACGAAACGCGTGGGAGCCAACCGGCTGGGTCGAAACGGAATGCGTGGTCGTGTTCATCGGGAGGGATTGGACGGAACAGGCGATGGAAACGAGGCCTGGCGTACCGCACAACGGAGGAAACAGACCTCCTACGTTCGAAACAGGGTCCTGTTGATTGGGAGGGGTCTGGCGTACCGCAAAACGGAGGAAACGGACCTCCTACGGTCGAAACGGGGGTCTTGTTGATCGGGAGGGGTGTGGCATACCACAAAACGGACGAAACAGACTTGTGTTGGAGCGCTACGGTCGAAACGGGGGTCCTATTCATTGGGAGGGGTGTGGCATACCGCAAAATGGGACTCCACGGGATACTGTTCATCTCCACCGTCGACCTCCTCCAGCCTCCACGGGCTACCGTCGACCTCCTCCAGCCTCCACGGGCTCCTATTCATCCAGCCTCCACCGCGCGCTACTTCACCGACTACTATTCAACCACCCCTCCACGGGCACCCCTCCACCATCTAATGTTCATCCAGCCCTCCACACCACGGGGTCCTATTCAACCACCCCTCCACGGGCACCCCTTCATCGGCTACTGTTCATCCATCCTCCACCACACCACGGGGTCCTATTCATCCAGAGGCAACGCCACCGCTCACTGTTCATCCAACCCCCCCGCAACGCTCACTGTTCATCCAATCGATCAGCTTCAGTTAGCAGCAGTAGCAAAGGAACCGCTCGATCGGGTTCAGTTAACAGCCATCGATCGATCGCTCGGGTTCAGTAACGCATAGCCTGCAGTGCAATCGCTCGGGTTCAGTTAGAGCCCAATGCCTCGCTCGGGTTTAGTTAGAGCTAACGCCTCGCACACACGCGCGTACGTGTACGAGAGAAACGCGCATCGCTCGGCCCCCGACCTCCCACCGTAACCGGGAACTCCCCGAAATTTTCCTCCCCCTCGCTTCTACCATGGTTTTTTCCATCATGGACGGCCCAAAGAATGTCATGCAGCTGCGTCTCCAGCCCGCCCAGGATGAAAAGCCCATGTTCTATCATGATTTTTTTTCATAGAAGTAGGAGCCCACCACATCTATGATGATAGCGGGTTTTGTCACAATTATCGTCATAGAAGTGTCATATGTATGACAGAAAAAAAATTTGTTCGGCCCAAAATGTCACGGATGTGTATTTTTTTGTAGTGTCTCTTAGTCTTTTTTCATACATGTCATCCACAGCGGATTGCCAGTATCTTTCCACCATCCTTCCATTGACCTTCATGATCACCTGCGTGCGGAGCAAATATTATAACCACGTATATATGCATGCATGGATCAAATTCATACAAAAATTCGGCATGACCTTGCCTAAACATAGGACATATTGAGTTTGCATGCCTGAAATTCTCCCAAATGGAATTGAATCGACAATTCTGCAAAACATAGGCAACTCATGTCACCCACATTATTTCATCAAATACACAATGTAGGCAACTCAAATTATACCACACATAATTCGGTATATTCTCATATCGCCCGTATATATATAGTTTCGGTCCTATCCACACAAACACTTTTTTTGCTCACCTATTTGTCGAGAGGGATATCGAGCACCTTTCTTCCTAATTACCTACTAGCTCTATAGATATATAGCTCTAACTATCTAGCTAGCTAGGGAGAGAGTGGGAGGAGAGGGAGAGGAGAAGAGGGAAGGCATTAATGGAAGGGGTGGTGGAGGGCAAAGAAGAGGGGGAGGGAGG
>NC_041384.1:56455248-56518284 GCF_002162155.2 Triticum dicoccoides
AGGGAGGGCTCTAATGGAGGGGTGTGGTGGAGGGGCAAAGAAGAGGGGGTGATGGAAGGGCAAAGAAGAGGGGAAGGGAGGGCTCTAATGGAGGGGTGGTGGAGGGGGAGCATTGGAACAAGGAAGGTGCAAGGAAAGGGGGAGAAAGGAAGGGGGAGTAAGAAGAAAGGGGAGGAAGGAGGGGAAAGGTGGTAGGCGGGCATAGCAGTAGCGTGGGTCTCCTATGCGTGCTACTGCTATGGCAGCTTGCAAAATATCTACGGCTGGTGGTGCACTACCTATAGCGCGGGCTAAAGAAACATGCTACTGGTAAAATTTTATAGATAGAAAAAATAGCAGTAGCGCTTTTATATCAACAGGCGCTATAGATCCAAAACTAACAGTAGCGCTGGTTGGGCGACAAGCGCTGCTAATATTTATTGCTCAGATATTGTGGTGTGTTACAGTTAGCAGTAGCGTTGGTTTAAATAACAAGCGCCGCTGCTAACTGATACCAGTAGCGCTCCTTCTAGCCAGCGCTACTACTAACTACTAGTAGCGTGGGGTCATAAACAAACGCTACTGGTAAACTTCTATCTATAAGCGTTTTCCTAGTAGTGTGAGGACTTTATTCTCCACATCCACATGGCCCGTGGGGACGACCTCCACGCCATCAAATACCTCCCACTAAAACTCAAAGGGCCAGCTCGACACTGGCTAAACAGCCTGCCCAAGAATTCCATCGGTAGCTGGGAGGACATGGAAGAGGCCTTCCTTAATAACTTCCAAGGTACATATGTCCGGCCACCCGATGTCGATGACTTAAGCCACATAGTTCAACAACCTGGAGAATCAGCAAAAAAATTCTGGACTAGGTTCCTAACCAAAAAGAACCAGATCGTTGACTATCCGGATGTTGAAGCCCTAGTAGCCTTTAAACACAACATCCGTGACGAATGGCTAGCACGCCACCTTGGCAAAGAAAAGCCGAAGTCCATGGCAGCCCTTACGGCACTCATGACCCGCTTTTGCACGGGTGAGGACAGCTGGCTGGCTTGTATCAAAAACACAACCAGCGAGATAGGCCTCTCCGAGGCCAAGAACAACTCCGGCAAGCTCCGGCGCAACAGACACAAACACCGAAGCAATGGCACAACACCGATGACACCACTGTTAACGCCGGATTCAGCGGCTCTAAGTCCGGCCAGCGAAAGAAGCCCTACAAAAGGAATAGTGAGGGACCATCCAGCCTGGATTGCATACTCGATCGTCCATGCCAGATACATGGTACTCCAGATAAACAAGCCAATCACACCAACAGAGACTGTTGTGTTTTCAAACAGGCTGGCAAGTTAAATGCTGAAAACAAAGAAAAGGGATCACAAAGTGAGTACGAGGACGAAGAGCCCCAGCAGCCGAAGAGACTGTTGTGGAGGGCAAAAGAAATTCCCCCTCAAGTCAAAACGGTGAACTTGATATACGCTACACACAACCCCAAAAGGGAGCGCAAGCGAGCACTTAGGGACGTCTACGCGGTAGAGCCAGTCGCCCCAAAATTCAATCCGTGACTGTCATTCCCGATCACCTTCGATTGTCAAGATCACCCAACTAGTATCTGGCATGGCGGTTCAGCCGCACTGGTCCTCAACCCAATCATTGACGGATTTCACCTAACACAAGTCCTAATGGACAGTGCTAGCAGCATCAACCTGCTCTATCAGGATACAATGCGGAAGATGGGCATTAATGCCTCACGAATCAAACCCACAAAGACTACCTTTAAAGGAGTCATACCAGGCATTGAGGCCCGCTGCACGGGCTCAATCACGCTGGAGGTGGTCTTGGGTTCTCTGGACAACTTCCAAAGCGAAGAGTTAATCTTCGATATCGTCCCCTTCCGTAATGGCTACCACGCACTGCTCGGACGCACCGCGTTTGCTAGATTCAACGCAGTGCCACAGAATGCTTATCTCAAGCTCAAGATGCCCAGTCCATGCGGCATCATGACAGTCAATGGCAATACTGAACGCTCCCTCTGGACAGAAGAGCACACCGCCGCCCTAGCAGCAGAGGTATAGAGCAGCCTTCTCAAGCAGCACCATAGTACGGCTGCCGAGCCCCTCGACAACATTAAGAGGTTCCATACTACACTACAACAGGACAGCACGGTTCGTCAAGAGCTCGATTAGCAATTCGACCTCCGTCCCAGTCCCGATGAAGTAGTGGCATTCATACCACGCGTACATAATCACGCACTCAAAATTCCATGGATATCAACGGAGGCACAAGCTAGCTCGGGATCTATTGTTCGGCTAGACCGATCCTGAACACACATATAACTTTACTATTTCCCTTTTCCCTTTTTCATAGGTTTCTCTTATGCGAGCCTCTTTTAATGGCCTGATTTATGGTCCTGTCAAAGGACAAATACACCGGATCGACATGGAGCACCGGCGCACAGGGGCAGCCCTAGAGGCCAATCCAACGATTACTCTAACCATTCTCGGGACCCACACGTAGCTCGCCTCTGGTTGTGGCATGTCAAATAGCCGTTTGCTTATTGCATTACTTTGTACCAATGTGCTTGGACGCATTAACCCAACTATAATTGAAACAGTTCATGATTCAAGTTCAAGGGCCCCAGATCCTATCTCTATTCTCCCTCTGTTTTCCTTTAAATTACTTATTTTCTAGCAACCATACACTCTGGTATGTTTCATATTTGCAAGGGGCTCCCCATCGCCCCGTGATACGGCAACAAAGCCCGAACAATCCTTAAAGATAAGTTCGGCACCCTGATTTTAGCATTATATGCATTGGCTCCGAATCATGTCGTTGGTCAATAGTTGGGTTGCCCGGCTCCTGTGCTTGCTACCCTACATTCCGCTAAATCGGCTAGGGTAGTAAAGGGAGAACTACTGCGATTGTGCCCTGGCCTTGACTAGATGAGCACCTAAGTAGAGAAAGCCGAAAACTGACTGTCATGATACGGCGAAAGCCAGTCAGCTGTTCGAGAGTTACAAATCATTGGAGTTTTTTCCGCATTATGTGAAAGATCGGCACTTCCCGATCACATGCTGACAGCACCCTGGCTTGAACCAGGGGCTGCGCCCATGCTTTATTATAAAACTCCTATGGCTAAGTGAGGGTGTTTAAGCCGTATAGGCTGATTGCCTTGTTTGTTGCGCTAAACAACTCCTTCAAGGACCATATAATTGGATCAAGATTGTTTAGATTCCATCCCGAACACCTCCGTACTACCTACGTGAGGGCAGAAGCCGACGACTGGCCAACCCTCAGATTACATACAACACAGCCGCACAGGAGGACACAATTAAAGCATAACAAAATTACATCACAAAACAGGCTTTGTTTTTTATAATACAACGCAAAGACAACATAAACACATTTATTCAAATACAACGTCCTGCGAACATTGTGCTGCCACAAGGTGAGACCCCTCCAGGACATCCGCAAAATACCGTTTGGGTGTGCGGTGCTCCTTGCCCTCCGGTGGCCCTCTGGTCACCTCGACGGCGTCCATCTTCGCCCACCACATCGTGCAACGGGCAAAGGCCATGAGTGCACCTTCAATGCAGGCCGAGCGCTTGACGACGTTCAGCCGAGGACAGGTGTTCACCATCTGCCTCACGAGTCCGAAGTAGCTGCTTGGCATAGCTTCGGCTGGCCATAGCTGGATTATCAAATCCTTCATGGCTAGTTCGACCACCCTATGCAGCTCCACCAGCTGTTTCAGCTGATCGGTGAAGGACACGGGATGCTTTGGCGCTGCATACTGCGACCAGAATAGCTTCTCCGTAGAACCCCCTCCTTCGTCTTGATAGAACTCCGCGGCGTCTGATACACTGCATGGTAAATCCGCAAAAGCTCCTGGGGAACTCTGAACCCGGGTTAGTACAAGGAATTGCTTCTCCGCATACTTGCTTTGGATCTTAAATGCCTTACCCGCCATGGTCTTCTTGGCCTCCTAGATCTCCTGGAGGGCGGCCTGGGCCTCATACCGTGCAGTGTCCGTGTTCTGACGAGCCTTGGAGAGTTCGGCCCCTTGAACCGACGCATCATGCTCCAAGGCCTCGCATTTTTTCACCGCATCCTAGAGCTCCTGCTAGACTTCTTTGACCCGGGCCTTGGACTTCTTGTGGGCGGCTTGCTGCCGGACAACCAACTCCTTAGCCTCGCCCCTGGCCTTCTTCAGGGCCTCGACCTCGGTCGCGGCTCCTACACATATTACGACACTGCGGTCAATATACAACGCATATCCTTTCCGAACCCACAGCAAGTCGTCACTCACCTTGCTTCTCCTGGAGCCGAACCTTAACCTCGCCGAGCTCGTTCTCGGTTCGCTCCAGCCTCTTCCTTAGTTCAGAGAGGTTGGCAGCATGCGAGGTCGCGGCCAACAACGATGCCTTCTTACTCATACATATTACGTTAGTCTCCTATAACAAAAGATTCATCCTCTGTCCGATTCTTCTTGCCAAACACCGGACAATGTCTCAGGGGCTACTGGCTACACGGGGTTTTCATCTTTCTTACCTCGAAACTTGTCAACAGGCTGCTGCAGGCTTCATTCAGTCCACTCTTGGCAGACTAAATCTTCTCGATCACCGCACCCATAAGGACACAGTGCTCGTCCACGACGGAGGCTCCTCGAAGCGCCTCCATCAGGTTATCCGGTGCCCCTGGATGGACAAGGGCCACCGGTGGAAGCGGTGCACCCTCCCTCCTTGAAAGGGGGCTGCTCGCCCGACTCTGGAGCCATATGGGCCTCCGGAATTGTATTCGGCTGAGGGCCGAACTAGATGCAGCCCTCTTCGCCAGTCTCCATAGGGATCGGCTCCTCCATGTGTCCGGCAGTGGAGGTCTCGCCTTGTGGCGCCTCTTGCACAGCGTCCTGGGCTCCTTCCTGGTTCGGAACGGTCCTCCGGGATAACACTTCAGTGTCGTCCCTGGCCCCGGGGGAATAAGCAGGCGGTGGCGACATGCTCGCCGTCTCCGACGGAGCCAACGAACCTCTAGATGAGGATCGCTGGATAAGGTCGCGGGCTGGACTGCAATGGTACAATTAACTATGTCAAGATAATGAAGAGAAAGGGATGAATGCATGCATGAGCGAGCCGTGTCACTTACGATGCGGCCTGGGGCTTAGTACGGGGGCATCATTCCGGACTGCTGTCAATGTCCCATGCGGTGTTGACCGCTAGGACGCCCTTCCCCTTCTTGGGCGCTTCCACCTTCGGATGCGCCGAAGCTTCCCTCTTCTTCTTCCTCTCCTTATGGGGAGGGTTGTTTTCCTCCTCCTCCTCCTCTTCCTCGCCGTTGTCCTTGGGGCCAGAGGAACGAGCTTCGTCATCTTCGGACGTTACGTCCGAAGTGCCCTTGCGACGGGGGCCACTCTTGGCCCCCTCGGCCTTCTTCTTGGCCTTCTTCTCCAGCGCCTTATAAGGCGCCGGCACCAGCATCTTCACTAGACGCGGGATTGCCGGTTCTTAAAGCAGCGGAGCCGTACACTGGATCCGCTTCGCCCTCTCCATCCAGTCCTGAAAAAGCAACAATAAAAGCTCAGGAATCATCCTTGAAACAAAACAAGTGGAGAATGCATCAAAAAAGACATACCTCACTAGCGAGGTGTTTAGCATTGTGCCCGCGATCTGAATCTACGGCCGGCAGTTTCTCGTTGCTCTTAAAGAGCAACTTCCATGCACCATCATGAGTATTCTCGAAGAGCCTCAGCAGGGTCTGGTGCTTCTTCGGGTTGAACTCCCAAATAGGACGGCTTCGGCGCTGGCACGGAAGGATCCGACGAACCAGCATCACCTGGATCACATCAATGAGCTTGACGTTGTTGGTTACCATGCCTTGAACGTGCGTCTACAGCGCTATCACCTCGTCAGGGGAACCCTAGTCCGGACTCTTCTCGACCCAGGAGGTGAGTCGCATGGGAGCGCCGGAGCGGAATTAGGCAGCTGCGGCCCAGGTGGTGCCGCGAGGTTCTGTGATGTAGAACCACTACTTCTACCACTCCTTTACTGTGTCCACAAAAGTACCTTTGGGCTAGGAGACGTTGGACAGCTTACTCACCATAGCTCCTCTGCAATCCGCGTGCTGGCCATCCGCCACCTTCGGCTTCATGTTAAAGACTTTGAGCCACAACCCGAAGTGTGGTTGGATGCGGAGGAAGGCCTCACACACGACGATAAACGCAGATATGTTGAGGAAGGAATTCGGGGACAGATCATGGAAATCTATCCCGTAATAATACATCAGCCCGCAGACGAAAGGGTGGAGTGGAAACCCTAGCCCGCAGAAGAAATGGGGGCGGAACACTACCCTCTCAGTGGGCTTCAGCGTGGGGATGACTTGTCCCTCGGTTGGCAGGTGGTGAGTGATCTCCTTCGCCAAGTATCTGGCCGCCTGAAGCTCCGTAATGTTCTCCTCCTTGATGGAGGAGACCATCCACTTGCCTTGACCTCTGGATCCGGACATGGTTGCTTGAGTGGAAAGGAGATGAGAACTTGGGCGCTGGAGCTCGAGATTGGAGAGGCGGAGACAGAGAGAGGGCGTGAGAGAGGAAGAGGGAATCCTTATCCCCTTATAAAGGCAACGAATATTAAATGCCTCCTCACTCGCCTTAAGATTCACCTATACCCAAGGGCTGTATAAACGGCACGATTGGGTTACACATGCCCGCATTGATGAGAGTCCCGCGATAAGGGGACACGATCTCTGCTTTGACAAGACGTGCCAATGGCAACCGCATCTTGGGACGTGGGGCGTTGAAGCGTGAAAGCGGTTTGGAATTGTGACCGGGCAGACGTGATGTCATGTTGTAAAAAGCTGTCAGCAGATTAGACTCGTGTAAAAATATATTCTCTCTGCGGTTATGTATGGTGTGTGTGTGATAGGTCCAGATACTATCATCTCATCCGAAGACCATCTTGAAGTTCGGATAGAAGGGAACCCGCCTTGCAATGCCGAAGACAATCTGCGCGCCGGACTCCATGTCATTGAAGCCAGGTTCAGGGGCTACTGAGGGAGTCCTGGACTAAGGGGTCCTCGGGCGTCCGGCCTGTTATCCATGGGCCAGACTGATGGGCTGTGAAGACATGAAGACCGAAGACTGTACCTGTGTCCGGATTGGACTCTCCTTGGCGTGGAAGACAAGCTTGGCGACCGACTATGAAGATTCCTTCTTATGTAACCGACTCTATGTAAACCCTAGATCCCCCCGGTGTCTATATAAACCGGAGGGGTTAGTCCGGAAAGGATATACTCCTTACCATAGTCATACAGGTTAGACTTCTAGGGTTTAGCCACTATGATCTCGTGGTAGATCAACTCTTGTAACATCCATATTCATCAAGATCAATCAAGCAGGACGTATGGTATTACCTCCATAGAGAGGGCCCGTACCTGGGTAAACATCTTGTCCCCCGTCTCCTATTACCATCGATCCTAGACGCATAGTTCGGGACCCCCTACCCGAGATCCACCGGTTTTGACACCGACATTCTTTCTTGCAATGGGAGAAGTGCTTAGCTTTGGGTTCAATCTTGCGGTGTCCTTTCCCAATGACAGCAGGGGCAGCAAGGCATATATTGTATTGTTGCCATCGAGGATAAAAAGATGGGGTTTATATCATATTGCTTGAGTTTATCCCTCTACATCATGTCATCTTGCCTAATGCATTACTCTGTTCTTATGAACTTAATACTCTAGATGCATGCTGGATAGCGGTCGATGTGTGGAGTAATAGTAGTAGATGCAGAATCGTTTCGGTCTACTTGTCACGGACGTGATGCCTATATACATGATCATGCCTAGATATTCTCATAATTATTCACTTTTCTATCAATTTCTCGACAGTAATTTGTTCACCCACCGTAATACTTATGCTATCTTGAGAGAAGCCACTAGTGAAACCTATGGCCCCCGGGGTCTATCTTTTATCATATAAGTTTCCAATCTATTTTATTTTGCAATCTTTACTTTCAATCTAGATCATAAAAATACCAAAAATATTTATATTTATATTATTATTATTATTATTATCTCTATCAGATCTCACTCTCGTAAGTGACCATAAAGGGATTAACAACCCCTTTATCGCGTTGGTTGCGAGGTTCTTATTTGTTTGTGTAGGTACGAGGGACTTGCGTGTAGTCTCCTACTGGATTGATACCTTAGTTCTCAAAAACTGAGGGAAATACTTACGCTACTTTGCTGCATCACCCTTTCCTCTTCAAGGGAAAACCAACAAGGTGCTCGAGAGGTAGCACCTGGGTAAACACCGTGTCCCCTGTCTCCTGTTACCATCGACCTTAGACGCACAGTTCGGGACCCCCTACCCGAGATCCGCCGGTTTTGACACCGACATTGGTGCTTTCATTGAGAGTTCCACTGTGTCGCCGCCAAAAGGTTCGATGGCTCCATCAATCATCCACAACGATGCTGCCCTGGGGGAGGTTTTTCTCCCCGGCCAGATCTTCATATTCGGAAGCTTTCACTGCGGGCCAACTCGCTTGGCCATCTAGAGCAGATCGACAGCTATGTCCCAGGTCACCAGATTAGTTTTGGATACTTGGATTATGTCGCTGACATCCAAGGAGACTTAATCTTCCAAGGATTCATAACCCCAACCTCCACTCTAGCCTTAGAGCGGGAGCGCGTCGCCAGGTCTGAAGACATGATTCTAAACCCGTCGGACTATCTGTGGCCACTAAGCCCAATACGGGAGAGCCGGAGGAAGCAGTGTCGCTAGCAACCATCACAAAGCCAGACTCTTCCTCGGACACTGGCTCCGAACTCTCAGAGTCACCATCGTGTTAGCTCGGCCAAGGAATCCCCTTCCCGTTGTACTCCGTGAATTCTTTTCTCCCTGGACAAACCTCGCCTTTAAGCGAGGCTCTGGACTTGATGTGATCCCTTGTTATTATAGAGGAGCAACGTCCGAACTACGCCCAGCCCGGACTAGGGGCTCAGAGTAGGGAATTTTACATCCCACCCACCACCCATTTCATTGCCACTGTCGAGGACTTAACTGACATGCTCGATTACGGCTCCGAAGACATCGACGGTATGGACGACGATGCCGGAGAAGAGCAGGCCCAAAACCCACCGTTTACCGAACACTGGACGGCCACCTCTTCGTATGACGTATACATGGTGGATACACCCAAAGAGGGTGACAGCGATAACGAGAAAAATCCAGTAGAGGATAAACCTCCTGAGATACAACCAAAACACCAACGACGACGCTCTAAACCACGCCACGGCAAAGACAGCAATACCGTCATGAGAGACAACAATACTCCGGACGATGCCGAAGACCAAGAAAACCCCGTCGAGCAAAACTCTGAACAAGACGATCGGGAGGATGGGCAAGTTAGCCCTGATGAACAGGCCGCAAACAAAGACTCGGAGGATAGTAATTACCTTCCACTCTCCGAGGACGACGTGAGCCTTGGCGACGAAGACTTTATCGTGCCAGAGGAACCTCTCAAGCAGGAGCGCTTTAAGCAACGGCTAATAGCCACTGCAAGGAGCCTGAAAAAGAAACAGTAGCAGCTTCAGGCAGATCAAGATCTACTCAATGAAAGATGGACTAATGTCCTGGCAGCCGATGAATACGGCCTCGTGCACCCAACCAAAAGTTACCCAGAGCGTAAACTGCTACCTCAATTCGACGACGAGGCACTAGAGCCCGTACCAGCAGCACGTGATATGGCCGACCGACCACCACGTGGTCGGGACAAAACGACAACTCAAGCCGAACACCGGCCCATACTATCTCGCTGTAAGGGCAGAGACACAACAGCTCGGGGATACACATATGACCTGCGGCATGACCTGAAGAATAGGGAAGGTCCGGCCAGATTGATCTACGGATCGCGGGGGCGTGCCCTGACGTGCGATGACGGCTATCAAGCCAAACATGACAAGCATAATCACGCCCGGGCTGAAAACCGCAGACGGACTCCATCTGAACTACGTCGCGACCTGGCCCGTTATAGAGGTAGCGCACACCCCCTCTGCTTCACTGATGAAGTAATGGAGCATGAATTCCCAGAAGGGTTTAAACCCGTAAATATCGAATCATATGATGGAACAACAGATCCCGCGGTATGGATTGAGGACTTTCTTCTCCATATTCATATGGCCCGCGGTGATGATCTTCATGCCATCAAATACCTCCCGCTAAAACTCAAGGGACCAGCTCGGCACTGGTTGAACAGCCTGCCATCGCAAATAGTTCATATTATTGGGGACGGTTTTATTGGGACATCGTTTGCAATTAATGCACTACTGCAGGATGCTGCTGACGCGACACTATGATCAGAGACCCTTTCACAAAACTATGTGCGATGCATTAATCACAAACGGGGATGTAAAAAACCGTCAAAAGAGGTGCAAAACGTTTGCAATGGAGGATGCATCAAACACAGTTCAGATTTTAGTTGCATGTGCGATCCAGGGCATACGGTTCACTCCAATGAACCGTATGCGATGAGACGGAACAAAAGAAATGGGCTGCCTGATGAAGGCATGTGCAATGTATGGCATACGGTACACTTGAATGAGCTGTCTGTGATTAGGCAACACAAAATAAACGGTCAGCCAGATCAAGGTGTGTGCAATGTTCAACATACAGTTCACTCGTATGAACTGTTTGTGATTAGGCGACACAAAAGAAATGGTCAGCCAGATCAAGGTGTGTGCGATGTATGAAATGCGGTTCATCTGGATGAACTGTTTGCATTGACACAAGAGAACAGAAATGGTTCAAAATAACAAATACCATAAATATTGCAAGGTTCAAATTCTAAGATTACAACGCCCAAATGCAAACATTACGAACTGCGTAAATTTTTAAAAGGGATCAGTAGCTAACAAAACATGTATGGGTTTGACACAATAACTTCCAATTGCTTTACCATATGCTCTTCCAATACGAAGTTTGGCATTTTTGGAGGCACTTCCATTCCACAGTACCAGCCGCCTCTGATAATCATACCATTGATATTTCCTAATTAAATGCGTATTCATCCTCAGTACCCTCATCACCTTTGCTCTGGCAAGAAAGAACATGGCGAGTGTAATCTCCGGTGGGGTCCCTCGGTAGGAGTTCAAAGTAATATTTGAGAGATGCAGATCCAGGCATTCAATGTGATTTTCATTATCAACATCTTCCACCGGGCCTAATATGCACTGCAAAAGAAGAGAACATGTTAGTGCCTACATGCAGTTTTGAACACTGCTACACGCCCATTTGGTTTGCAGGATTTGTAAAATGCACCAGCGTGCCATCTTTGATCTGTCATGATTAACATGGGCATTAATTTGATTACAATCTAGAAACATGTACCCTTCTTCACAATAGGTTGGATTGGATGAAAAATTCCCTATGAAAACTAGTATAGATGAATCCAAAGGAGAAATGCTTATGGACGATTGTAACCATATGAATGAAGCAACAAATATGGGGTGGGGTGTATGTCCTAAAATCCTCCAAAATTCCTTTAGAAATCGTAGTACATAGTCATTGTAAAATTGGGAAAAGGTGCAAAAAATTGAACTCCGTTATGGTTAACATTTAACATGAAAGGAACATCACCTCGATATACAGCTTCTTCAGGCACGAAAAGCATCTCAGGCAACTGAAAACTTGGTCCAGGTTGGGGACGACAGATTCTAGTGCCAAGACCTTCACTGTGCCCAGAGTCTGGGTGAAGCTTCACTAGATGACAGACGAACATACATCTTCAAGACTAGAAATAACATTGATTTCAAGGAGAGGTATATAAGGCGACTGTTGTACCTGAAAGCTATAGTATTTGACAGACGAGTAGCCCACCACTTTCAATTTCGGCGCAGAAATGACATTGATTCTTGTTGGACCTTATTGATCAACTACAAGTAATCTCTCAAGTGAAGGTGTGTCCTGGATGACCATATTGTGGTACACCTTTTGTGATCTCTCGTTGCAGCACCAGCAACACATATAAATAGTGTGGAGTGTCCTGGAGGTGATGTGCGAGGTACTCGACCAATTCATCGCCTGAAGACGAAGGAACTCGAGTGCAGTACAGCCGTGGAGCAGGCGCTCCATGTCATACTTTGGGATGCGGACGGTGATGAACTCGAGGTGCTTCACTCTTGGTAGAAAAAGAGCAGGCGCGTCAATAAGGGGGATGGCAGTTCATGAACTTGGCGAGGCGCAGTGTGGGCGTGAAGCGGAGCGCGGACGTTGGCAGCAAGCTCATATGCCCATCATTATAATTTAGCTTCTCGAGCTGATCTATGGTGCAGGATCGGAACCACTCATCAAGCTTGTCTTGCTCCTTGCCATTGGAACAAAACTTACCCGTGATAAGGCCTTTGATTGGGCCATGGTGACTGCCGAGGATCTAGGAGAACGCATCCAAGCTTTGGCGATAGCCATTGTAGAGCTTGTGGGCGCGGAGGAGGTCAACAGGGGTGCGGAGCCATAGGGTGCGCCATCACTGGGAAACGGCGGCTGTCCTTGCCTGATTTTTGATTGGGAGGAGGGATATGATGACTATCAACATATCATCGGGGAGGTTGTTGATGAAGTCTAGGCCTGCTGGAGTCGCTTGCGGTTCTTTCTCGACCCGCGTCCGCTTGTTGGCATCCTCGTTCTCCACCTTGTCGGCAGGGACGGGAACCTCTGTCTCCGTATTCACGCCGTGCTCCGGTGCTTCAGCAGCCCCGGCGTCACCACTCCCTCCGATGGGGCGGCATCCTCGTACACTGATGGCTTTGAGGACTCAGAGCGATGTCGATGATGCGGGCGGAGAGAGAGGAATTGTTTGTGTGGCGAGGATGGGGGGGTGCGGCTGCTCGGTGGCGCCATTAATATAGACCAGTGGGATCGAGGCGGGCGGCGGTCCAAGGCTGTCTCGCTTCCCGGTGGGAACGATGGCTTAATGTCTAGTATGAATGAAATCTATGCTTAATTACTGAATTTTAGTTGCAAAAAATAGATAGTGATATTGATTTTAGCTGCATATTTTGACAAATCGCAGTGTCTCTTGGCTTAGCGCCAAAGTTTGGCTTTAATTTGAATACCTTAATCTGAACCGTTTGCGTTGAAGAGATGCATAGATCCTGCGTTGAACTGCTTGTACGCTTCCCGATGAGACGGCGCACCGGACTGCGCTCGCATGCCTCCCATTCAGTCAAGCAGCTGTCCACACGGCACCTCCTATAGCCATTAAAACCAAGACACGTGGCATCAGGTGAATGGTTAAACCAACACACATGGTTTGAACTATACAAACGTTTGAGATATTAAAGTGGCAGCTAATTTTTTTCACAATGCCTTTGTTGGCTGTCATTATTCGAGTGCACCTTTCTCTCAAAATGGACACGAAAAATACCACAGCATGTCAGGTGCCTTTCCACGATAGCTTGCCAAGTTTCATGAATTTCAGACGAGTTTTGGATTTACTACAATTTAAAAACCAGGCATCTCAATGTTTTGCCAGCAATCAACGGTGCCCAGGTGTTTGAAATTCATTCTCGTTTCTTGCATGGGACCTAAGCATGCACCCAAGGACACAAATTGGATTTTTCAACCAATTTATATGCAATGGAGCATGCGCATGTAGTTCAAATTTGAATTCTGCACATAAATGCATTGAAAACTCAGGTAATGCATAAAAATGTCCAAACGAACCCCAAAAAATCACAAAAAATCACACAACACTCCTGTTGGTCTATGTTGACATGAGAAAAAAAAAACTTGAAAGCAATAAGAGTCAATGGATATCATTTCGTCCCCAAAGGTGGGACATTCCCTACCGAAAACCATCATGCTTGTTGTGAGAAGCTCCGGTTTGTGAGAAGCATATAGCCAAACCTGCCCCAAATGGGACAAAATTTTTACCATGGCATGTTGATGCCGCTCCATGATAGCATGCCAAGTTTCATGAATTTAAGACGAGTTTTGTATTTACTAGAATTTAAAAACCAGACATCTCAATGTTTTGCCAGCAATCAACGGTGCCCTGGTGTTTGAAATTCATTCCCATTTCTTGCATGGGACATAAGCATGCACCCAAGGACACAACTTTGATTTTTCAACCAATTTATATGCACTAGAGCATGCGCATGTAGTTCAAATTTGAATTATGCACATCAATGCATTGAAAACTCAGTTAATGCATAAAAATGTCCAAACGAACCCCAAAAAATCACAAAAATTCACACAACACTCCTGTTGTTCTATGTTGACACGAGAAAAAAACTTGAAAGCAATAAGAGGCAATGGATATCGTTTCATCCCCAAAGGTGGGACGTTCCCTACCGAAAACCATCATGCTTGTTGTGAGAAGCTTCATGATAGCATGCCAAGTTTCATGAATTTTAGACGAGTTTTGGATTTACTAGAATTTAAAAACCAGGAATCTCAATGTTTTGCCGGCAATCAATGGTGCCATGGTGTTTCAAATTCAATCCCATTTCTTGCATGGGACCTAAGCATGCACCCAAGGACAAAGATTTGATTTTTCAACCAATTTATATGCAATGGAGCATGTGCATGTAGTTCAAATTTGAATTATGCACATAAATGCATTGAAAACTTAGTTAATGCATAAAAATGTCCAAACGGACCCTGAAAAATAAAACAAATTCACACAACACTCCTATTGTTCTATGTTGACACGAGAAAAAAAACTTGAAATCAATAAGAGGCAATGGATATCATTTCGTCCCCAAAGGTGGGACGTTCCCTACAGAAAACCATCATGCTTGTTGTGAGAAGCTCTGGTTTGTGAGAAGCATATACCCAAACCTGCCCCAAATGGGACAAAATTTGTACCACGGTGTGTTGATGCCGCTCCATGATAGCATGCCAAGTTTCATGTATTTTAGACGAGTTTTGGATTTACTAGAATTTAAAAACCAGACATCTCAATGTTTTACCGGCAATCAACGGTGCCATGGTGTTTGAAATTCATTCCCATTTCTTGCATGAGACCTAAGCATGCACCCAAGGACAAAGATTTCACTTTTCAACGAATTTATATGCACTGGAGCATGTGCATGTAGTTCAAATTTGAATTATGCACATAAATGCATTGAAAACTCACTTGATGCATAAAAATGTCCAAATGAACCCTGAATATTTCCAATTCTTTTATGATCACTGCAGATAAAAGGTCTAGCAATTCAAACACCGTCCATGGCCGTTGTGACCCCATTATGTAATTCAAATCAAGACCAAAAATCAAGTAGATCCCACACAGTTTATTATGACCAACCGTGTGAGATACGACACAAAATACCTTCGGTCCGTGTCTGAATAAGGGACCGTGTCTGATGACACATTGCGTGCCAGTCTTTTGTCTGAAGCGATTCCAAATTTTCGGCTTCCGCGGAAATATCTACCTCCCCGCCCCTCCCCCTTACCAACAGCCACATTTCCCCTCTTTCCGCCTTCCTTTTCAAGTTGAAACCTTCACTCCTTGCTTGCAGTGCCGCTGCCTCCTCGCCGGCGACCCTCCTTCATGTTGCTCGGCCTCGCCTATCCAGCACGTAATCCACACCCGACCCCCATCCTCCTCCTCCTTCCACATCCCACATGCCCCGACCGCTGGCGCGAGCGCGACACCTTCCACCCAAATCACCGACCCCTCCACCAAATAAGCGCTAGTCTAATCCATGGTGCATGCAGTATAGCCAGGACCTCAAGGAGCATTTGGCAACGGAGAACCAAATCGCGGCCGCACGCATGGATGAGGTCGTGGTGGCTGCAATTCGTGCCGACCCCCAGATCTTGGAGGGGCACCTCACCGTCGAGGCCACCGTTCACGCCTCACGTGCCGACGCCGCGACGCGGTTGCCTTCTTTAAATGAAAGTTCATGGCATTTTCTTGAGGCCACCGTCGGTGCCTTCGACAAAGACAACGAGGTGTTTTCTCAGCGTGCATGTGCTTACCTCATCTCAAGAGCCAGCAGGTTGCTGCCCAGAGCGGCTCGGGCAACTCACCACTACAACAAGGGCACCCACGATGCGGAGGACTCGCCGTCTTCCATGTCCAAGGAGCCAATCGTCATCGATATCTCCGACAATGAGGAGTAGCTTGTCTTATTAGCTCACTATAAGGACCCATGGTCAGTTTGCTAGCTACTACCTTTCCTTAACAAATTCTAGTGAATTGTGATATCTACTTTTACCATGCAATCTTCTGCTATAGTGTATATGTTCTATATGTCGTGCAATGTGGTGTTCAATTAACTGTTTGGTTCAATTCTGCAAATGTGATGTTCAATTCTTCAGGGTGCAATGTTTCCAAGTTGTTAAACATGCTTGGTTTGGTTAACTGTCTGATCTTCTATTAGGAGTATGTTATATTGTTCAATTGGTGTTTATTTAACTGCTTGGTTCATTTGTTGTGGCTTGGTTCACTTGTTGTTGTGTTTAGTTAACTGCTTGGTTCAATTCTGCAAATGCGATGTTCAATTGTTGTGGCTGCATTCTGTTATTGTATACCATGTGAGGAATAAATCGAATTTGGCTGTACTAAATACATGAGAAACAAATACAATTGCTATATTTCCAAGTTGTTAAGCATGCTTGGTTTGGTTTACTGTCCAATCTTCTATTAGGAGTATGTTATATTATGCAATGTGGTGCTCAGTTAACGTTAGGTTCATTCGTTGTGGTGTTTAGTGAACTGCTTTGTTCAATTATGCAATGCGATGTTCAATTGTTATGGCTGCATTCTGTTATTGTATACCATGTGAGGAATAAATCGAATTTGGCTACACTTAATACATGAGAAACATATACAAGTGCTATATTTCCTAGTTCTTAATCATGCTTGGTTTGGATAAATGGGTTTTCCATGTGGCATGAATTAATCTGATGAATCTGCAATGTGCTTATTTATCATCAACATATTTTACGGATAGCATGCGAACCCTTACTTAACCTGATGACTAACTACCTTATATGTATTGCAGGGAAACAATGGGATGCACTGAGGTTTACAAGATGGTACTAACTATTATACCTTGCCTTTTTGTATTCCTTTGCCCCATTTCCAATATAGAGAAGATATTTATGCACATCCTTGTTTTCAGGCTTCACTGATGATTACCTCTCAAACCACTTCTGTGGTCAGGAGGCGAGGAAAAATTTCATACAACACCCACGGTTCAATATTGAAGTGTTCCTGAAGAGGTCGAAGAATGGACGGTCAATCATCCACAGGCACTGGCCTAAAGTTGCAAAGACCTTCAACATGAATGAAGGCTCAATATTTGCCTTCCGCTTCAACAGTTTTCTAGATGATATGCATCTCTCTATGTACTGTCTATGATGCTAATTTTGAAAGGTTCTAGATGTTGCATGTGAAACTTGCTGCTGGTGCAGTTGTGTAATGGGGTAGCTGAGTGCTGAAGCTTTATCATGTTGTACTCTGATGTATTTCAGTTATGAAATCCTGCTTCCTTAATATGTAAATGGAATATATTATGTGCTTAATATGAATGTCAATTAGGTTAGTAAATGGATTATTAATAATAGGGCAATTAGCCTGCTAATTGGCAAATTAACTTGCTAATTGGGTTTTCCTATTGCAAACGGTTAATGAGAAAGCACCGTGGGCGATGACCTCAGGCAACGCACACAATTTCTAGGAATAAACAATGTTGGATCAATGAACACTCACACACAACATTCTCTTCAAAACTGTTTGTGTCACGCCACCTTGTGCAAACGTTTTCCTTGTAGTGACTATGTGGGATGTATATACGAACGAAAACGTTTAGTGGTGACTGACTGTGTGGGATGTACTTACGATCGGAAATGATTTCACCTGTATAATTGTATTTTTGAGCACTACTATACGTATTTCTATATTTGAGTGCTCGCCGGTCGCACACGACCTCATTTTGCCGAGCGTGTGTGCCAGGAGGGCATATCCCCAACGGTTTCTAGGTAGTGTGGGAAGGACCCCCTATCTCCCAATCTCACTTGGCGATGGTTCCGAATGCGGTCATGGAAAGGGGTGAAAACCGTTTGTTTAGGACCGACGCGCACCAGTGATGCATCGGACATAGTTTCGTTGAAGGGTCTCTAATTGTAGTGTCGCGTTAGCAGCATCCCGCGGTAGTGAAACACGCCGCAAAAGAAGATTATATTGGATAGAACTCCAAGAAGGTCAGGGAGAACATTGTATTGAAGATCAAAGAGAGAGAAGAAGCCATCTAGCTACTAGCTATGGACCCGTAGGTTTGTGATGAACTACTCATGGATCGTCGGAAGGCAGCAAGGATTATGTAGAAGCCCCTGTGATCGAATTCCCCCTCCGACAGAGTACTGGAAAAGGACTCCAGATGGGACTATAGAAGAACAGAAGCTTGTGGCGGCGGAAAAAGTGTTTCGGTTGGCTCTCTAGAGGTTTCCCAATATTTGAGAATTTATAGAAGTGGAATTAGGTCACACGGAGCCTCATGGGGATCACAATGTAACAGGGTGTAACCCCTGGGTGCGCCCTGTTGCCTTGTCGTCTCCTCGTTCGTCGTCTAGACTCCTCCCAATGCTTCTAGGGTCTCTTATATGCAGAAAAAATCATCAAAAAGTTCTGTAGTGTTTGAACTTTCTTTGGTACTGATTTTCTAGAAATCCAAAAACAAGCAGAAAACATGAACTGGCACTAGGCACTGGGTTAAAAGGCTATTTCCCGAAAATGATATAAAACTGCATAAAATGCATATAAAGTATCCAGGATTGATAATATAATAGCGTGAAAAAAATAAAAAAGTATAGATATGTTACAGATGTATCAAAGGGCCCTAAGAATATCTCTCCATCGTGGGAGGAGCAAATCCCACTCTTGAACTTTCTAGTCCCTTGTCAAACTTTCCGATATGCCTGTAAGTTGTCGTTATGATCATTGTGTTACATGCGACATTGAGCAACCCCAAAGCCCACCGTATGGTAATAAGTGACTATGATACTCTCATGATCTAAGGAGCAAATTCACATGCTAACACTTCATGTTATTACAATTGATTATAGATGATAATACCTAAATGCATAACAGACAAGATTGAGTCAATTGAATATGACCTTCCTTTCAATGTCACAATCTCAATGTTGTTTTAGGACTATGTTACACCTAAAGATTTCCTAAGATCCGAAAAACTTGATCACCAACAACACTTGAGCTAGTCCTAGAGGCAAGACTAGGAACCTTTTATTTACCGTTTATCATTCCACATCTGCATATGTGTTTTCCACTGAATCGAATATTCCAGGACAATTATAAATATGAATATATAATAATACAAATATTATTGCCTCTAGGGCATATTTCCAACAAATACCAATGCCACTAACTCGTTCTTTGCTAGAAAACTTCATTATTTTGATTTTGTTAAAGTTTTTATTTCATTTTTTCTTTAATAGTAATAACTATGTCACTAATTCATTCTGTCTTATGAAACTTCCTTTTCGCGCAAATTTCACAATTTTATGTTTAATCTTGTGTAGTACAAAAAGTTGAAGTTATGTGCAAATGTCGACAATGCACTAGTAGAAAATGGAGCTTTAAAACCGGTTTTGTAAGGGCCTTTAGTGTTGGTTCTGTAACCGGCACTAAAGTGTGGGCACTAAAGGCCCCCCCTTTAGTACCGGTTCGGCACGAACCGCTACTAAAGGCCCACCATGTGGCGTGAGCTCGCGTCATGGTATGGGGGACCTTTAGTACCGGTTGGTGTTACCAACCGGTACTAAAAGTTTTTTTTGTTTTTTTTTTAAATTTGGAACAAAAAAATTGTTTTTTTAAAATTTTCAATTTTCTGAATTATTTGATGATTTAGTCTCTAATCACCCCTCTTAGCTACTCAAAGTGTGGATCACTCATTCCAAATCGTCTAACTTCCCGACCGTTCACCCATCCTCTCACTCCCCCAGCCTGAGCACGCTTAACTTCAGAGTTCTATTCCCCCTACTTTCCAAGTCTGCACTTGTTGTTTTCCTGACAAACGTAAGTTGTCAAACCTATTAACCCTCAGCAGTTTAGCTTGAGCATTAGGTCACACATTTCACTGTTTGAGTTTGAAACTATTATTCTAAAAAACAGTAATTATTTAGTAACACTAATATTTCTTGAATAAGTTTGACCATAGTTTGACCACAGTTTGACCATAGTTTGACCAGATTTGACCAAAATTCAAAAGATTGAAATAATTATTTAGTAACACTAATATTCTTGAATAATTATGTAGTAACATTAATACTTCTTGAATAAGTAGTTTGACCATAGTTTGACCAGATTTAACCAAAATTAAAAAAAACTGAAATTTGGGCATATCTTTTTCTCCTTTTGGAATTTGAGGATTCTAAAAAATTGCAAACAGGCCATGGGCTGTCAAAATCGGATGCGAATTTTCGTGCTGAATTTTTTTGATATATTATACGTTTTTTTCGACATCGTATGCAAAAGTTATAGCCGTTTTTACATTTTCCCTACACTTTTGCAAAACATGTCCAAATTTAAGTTTTCAAATTTTCCTAACTAGTAGATGTAGTAATATAACTACCTCTCGAAGGATTTTCTTTTTTGAAGTTTTTATCATTTTCTTTTGATTTTTTGAAAACTGAAATGGCGATAAGGGGGGGGGGGGGTAGAGTATGAAAATTGCCTTATAGTTCCGGTTTGTGTCTCCAACCGGGACTATAGGTCAGACCCCTTTAGTCCCGGTTCATGCCACGAACCGATACTAAAGGTTAGCCCTTTAGGACCGGTTTGTGCCACAAACCGGTACTAAAGGTGATCGTGGGGCCCCGGCCTGACGCCAGCCTGCCACCACCCCTTTAGTATCGGTTCGTGGCACGAACCGGTACTGAAGGTTCAAATTGAACCGTCATTAATGCATAGCCGTTCGAACAGACATTAATGGTACCATTAGTACGGGATCAAAATCAAACCGGGACTAATGTGTCTCACATTAGGTCCTTTTTCTACTAGTGATGGCCTTTGGATGTTGTGCGCGTGCATGACAGGCATAGGTTGATCGAATTTTTTGGAGCTAACCTAGGTAAAATGGATCATATTGGAGATAACCTAGGTTAAATGTGTCAGTTTGGAGCTAACTTAACTAATTATGCCATTTTTGAGTTAACTAAGCATAAATATGCCGTTTTTACACATGTAAGCCAAGTGTATGTCATTATTGAGCAAACCTAGGTAACTAAGCATATTAGAGATAACTAAGCATATTACAGCTAACTTAGGTCATTTCAGAGGAAACAAAGCTAAGTATAGATCATTTTGGAGATCTGACATACCTGACATAGTTCACTCCTCCTTCTTCTCCTTCTCATTCATCATCCTGATGCACCTAGAGCGGCGAGGCAGGGGAGGCAGTGGGATGAGGCCTTCTACCACAATTGGCATGGTCATGTCACCCGGCTGTGGGATCGCTGATGCCACCACCATCCCGAGGTCATTGCCAGGCACCACCACCATCGTGAGGCCATCTTCAGGCAGCACCATCGCTAGGTCATCCTCAGCCACCACCATCTCTTTCCCATTATCAGCCACCACCATCGCTTGCCCATCGTCAGCCACCACCATCTCTTGCCCATCGTCAGCCAGCACCTCCATATCCCCACTCTGCTCCTCTTCTTCCCCACTCCATTCCAGATCATCCTCGTTGTTGCTTTCGCTGTAGCCAGACTCGCTGCTGCTAGTGTTGTAGCCAGAGTCACTGCCGCTGCTCTGATTGCCAGACCAAATGCAACAAAGTTTTTTTAACAATCAGTGTGAGACAAAGCCAAATGGAGAGGAAGAAGAGGCAGAGCGTACTGGCATCAACGTCGTCCTGGTAGTGCATGCGGCACATAGTCTTGTTGAACACCTTCACGATGAGCATGGCGTTGCCGTCGTACCTGAAGACAAGAAAGTACCCGTGCCTCAGGTCATTGGCACGGACGAACTACTCCAAGCCACGACACATGTACATGTGGTCTTCTTGATCACCACCTCCACATCCCAATGCCTGCGAAGCCCGCTGCCGGCCTGTCGCAGTGTCACATTATTTGGCCGATGGCCGTCCAGCATCTCCGTAAAAGTGTCAGGCAGCCTCTGCAACGTGGGTCAAGGAGTCATGTAGCAAACAACAGAGTTAAGATAAAAAGATTGGTGAAGGGGAGATCTCTCGTTTTATATACCTGCCTCTTGAAGGAATTCTCAAGTATGATCGTGAAGAACTCGAAACCGTCCAACTCGTACTCCACTTTGGCAGAGCGTAGCCTGCGGTGGCGGCCTCCCCCATCTCTGATAATAAACAACATCAACAACACTTATTTAATTTCGTAGGTTAGTTGGCAATGGCAATTGGCACCCTTCAAAACTAGGGATTTTTTAGACATGAAAGAAAACTGAAAATGTTGAAAAAACAGAGCATAGTAATCTAAAAAACACAACCAGAATTAATTAAGTGTTCTGAAATCAATAAAACAACAACTTATAAGAAATAACCACAAGTTATTTGTCTCGCCAGCTTTCGTTTAGCTCATGTCTGCTAGTGCCCCTGGATTCCATCGTCATTCACAATCAGCTCGTGCTGTGTTGTGCCATGTTGTTACCCTAGTGGGCTGTTCTCCCATTAGCATGCCACTTCTATCACACACAAATCAGAAGCAGATTCATCACACACAAATCCTCTTTACATAATGTTACTAGTATAAAAGGAAGAGGGAGATCGAATTCTTTGGACCAAATTATCTGGCTTGCGAGGGACTGACTCATCACTGTATTCTTATAGAGCTGGGCTCAACAGTGTTTAACTACCAAAGAGTAGTTGTTCAAAAAAAAAGTAGTTCAGTTCATGGCCGTGCTAAGCTATGGAGGCGGCTGGCTCATTACTACGATTGATTGGTCGATGAAGGAAGGGATAATATGAAGATGCCGGAGACAGCTAGCAGGACGAGCTTCGGACCTGACCACTTTGTCTGTGTCTACCAACTAACAATAACATGAACAAACTAACCACTCTATTCATAATACAACAATTCAATTCAGACAAATTAAGCCTACACATTATTAGCCCTATCTTATCATGTATCTAAACTACTAGTACATGCTAATTAACAACCACCAACTAATCAAGAAACCAAATCTCTCTCAATCATCATCATCGTCCACTAATCAACAATGGGCAACAAAAAATAAACCAAGGAAAAAACATTGTCATCACACATGCAACACACCATGCAGAGAAGAATAGAGCATCCATGATTGGCCCCCCTCTATAAGAGGCATTCCAAACCCGAGCCGGAGCATGCCGTTCTCCATCTTGACGACGAGGCCTGGCGGGGGAGTGCCGGCGCGCGCCATGACCTGGTCGGCAATGCCCGCGGCGAGCGCCACTGGCCGGAACCCGACCATGCCGAACCTAAACCTAAACCTAAACCTAAACAGAGAGATAGAGAGAGAAGAGGGAGGGAAGAGGGAGGGGTGCCGCACCTCGGTGTTGGGGACGGCCGGGGTTGCGGGAGGGGCCAGGTCTGGGGGTCGACGCTGACGGCGTTGGAGTCTGGTGCGGCATCGGAGGGGCCGGAGCTCGGGATGGCGGTGGTCGATGACAGATCTCGGGCGGCGAGGCAGAGGCGACGACGTCGGAGAGGCGAGGCAGAGGCCTCAGGCGGCGACACGCGGGGGCGGAGCTCGGGGCGGCGGGCGAGGCGAGGAGGAGGCGGTGATGGGGCGGGGCGGAGCTCGGGGCGGTGGGGGCAATGGGGCCGAGTGGTAGGGGCGGCAGCGGGGGCGTGGGGGCGGCAGCGCGGGTGAGGTGAGGGCTGGGAGAGAGAGGGGGAGGGGGAGGTGAGGTGGGGCATGTGGGATAGTGCCGAGGGGAAAGAACCGTTAAAACGACCAGATTCTTTGCCGTCCGCTGGCTGACGGAAAAGAATCTTTGCCATCGGCTAGCTGACGGCAAAAAAACTGACCGTTAGGTCGTTCTTACAGTCCGCCACCCACCATCTTTGCCGTCTGCTAGCGGACGGCAAAGATTCTATGTTGTTAGCTAGCTGACGGCGAAGAGATGGTTGATGGCAAACACCTTCTTTGCCGTCTGCTCTTTCTTTGCCGTCAGCTTTACTTAAGTTGATGGTAAAGAACTTCTTTGCCGTAAGCTAGCCGACGGCAAAAAGATGGCTGACGGCAAAGATCTTGATTTCAATAGTATGACATGCCTGCTAGATGGAAAGATCGATAACAGCCTTTGGATGCTGGCATATCAGACTGGACTTTGGACTCTGCGTCTAGTCGTCTTGCGTTTTTTGGAATCTCTGCCAGGCCTTTGGACACTATGGCCTTGCCGGTTGGCGTATGTGCCTGTAAGTTATCGCTGATCGTGATGAATGGTCTGGTAGGTTCACTTGTCTTTCTTCAGCTCATGTGGTTTTTGGTGGGGTGCAGGGTTTGTCTATCGTTAGTAAATAAACAAGGCAATTACAAATGCAATATGAATATAATTACTTCGAGGCAATTCACCAGAAACTTTCTTCAAATGGTTCACCTAATTTCTTAATTGTTGTTGTCCCGTAATTACGGATGAGGAATGCTCGGAGCATAAAAAGAAATCTTGGAGTCCATTCACATGCTCAAGCAAACGATCTATCTGTCGCCAAAGAAGTCTATATATGGGCCATGATCATCATCAAGGCAAATAGAAACGCAATGCGACCATATTCGTTCCCAGAGAGTTGAGCAAAAAACCTTCAAATAGTTTGCTTAGCTTTCAAGTTGCAGTTGTCCTCTACGACAATGATGTAACGGGGCATCTAACAAAAACTATAGGTAAATAGTAAATCTGGATATCTATGTAGTGCACCCACTAGATTAATTACACATGTAATCGGGAAACACTAAATGCAAATATGCAATACACTTATCTCTATATAAAATGAGGGCATATCCAAGCATGATATGGTTAGTCTTATTAATGCTTTAATAAATATACCAATCTTAGAAAATCAATTTTAGCACTTTTTTGGCCTGGGAGCATTCAATATGGTTATCAGATATCGCAAGGCCATCCATAAGATTTAAGATCTTATCCAACAAATGAAATCTACATGTAGATTTTTTGGTTGGAGAGATCTTGTATTTAAGTGTGCTCACCACCACAGCCATATAAAAAACCAAGTGGTGTAGAAGTCTTGCATAACCAAAGATTGATCATGCTTACCACCACAGACCTGCCTAGTGTTTACATCTTCCACAAGAAAGATGGCTAGTTCTAAAGTAATGTGGGTGTTCTGCCTCCTAGCTTTACTGGCCTTCACTTCTTGTTCCTATCATGTACGAGCAGACGATCATGCCACCAAAGAGAAAAATGAGGTGATGGAGTATGCAAGAGGTACATATTCAAAAATTACGGTGATCAGCATCCTGACCCCCACAGGAAATGTTGCCAAATAGTAAGAGAATCGAGAAACATCCATGCTATATGCCAGAAATTCACGCACGCGGATTTGCATAAGATCAGTCTAGCCAAGTGGGCTCATGTTACATATTGGTGCGGCAACGGATTGCACCCAGGGACTAATTGCGCAGGTGTGTTAATATGACTATATATATTACTAGCATTTTGATATAGTTTCCTCGCTTATCTAAATGAAATTAATTACTTACGAGGAACTCAATCTCATATGTAGGTTTCATCGTTCCAGATTATAGTGCGCCACCACCTCCAGAACACTCAGCATAAGGCTGGTCCGGTCAAATAAGGAAAGGAGTGTTATGATATGGAGCATTTAGTCTAAGGCAGTCTTAGTCCCCAAAATAAAATAAGGCAGTCGTAATGAACAAAGGAAGAGTATGGTATTGATCCTTTATCATGGGACCTCTGCAATAATGTATCTTACTTTTAATGTTGTGATTAATAAAAGGACTGCCTGCATGTTTCTTTGTGTTTAGCATGATATTTAGTTGTCCATCGACATACATGGCCTCAATAGATGACTTTCACTTCTCATTTAATGGAATGCTGAATTAAATCAAAAGTCTCGAAAACAAACATAGCTTGTTCTATTCATAATACTCACTATAATAAACACTAATCAAAATTATGTGTTTGTCAGGTGTCATAGTCTTTGCCAAGATCTATTTTATGGGATATCAGCAGACCACCTATTTGATGAGAACCACACTCGGTAAAAGCAAGCACTTGATAGAGTGTTTTGTTTGCCGAGAGTTGTGACAAAAATACTCAGCAACCCCAAAACACTCGGCCAGTGCAACTTTTGATGAGAGCTCGCAACATAGAACTCAGCAACTCGGAGCCATGGGGCAAATATCCAGTGATACCGTCCATGAGATGATACCATGCTATAGAACCATGTGTTGCGTCATATCTGCATGGAATGGACAGGATCGATTCGCTAATCTATTTACATATGCTCCCTTGTAACGTTTGCGTTTTGCCCCCTGAAAGCAGTGTGTCCTTGAAAAATTACAACAGTCTCCACATCTGTCCTCCAGACCCCTGGTTCTCAGTTTCTCACACAACAAATACTTTGAAACTAAACTGGGAAGACATGGCACATTTCATTCGTTCTTACAAAAAAATCACTGGAATAGAAGCACTTCAAAACATTTGGTTGAAGTTGTACCAATCTATGAATAATTTCTGACAATTTTAATATAGTTCACAAATGTTGTGGCATTGATGTATACAGCCAAAACATTTCGTAAAATTATCCAGTATTTCCTCCGTCCCAAAATAAGTGTCTCAACTTTGTATTAACTTTAGTACAAAGCATTGTCCAACCTAGAAATAAAATGGAGGGTGTGCACACTTTAAAAAAATTGAAGTCTATTTCAGTTAACTTGCATGGGCCTTAAAAATAAGCTAATTTTTACATGGTGAAAAAAAATGTTTTCCAAAAATCTAGGTGTGCCATGGCACACCCCTGGGTATGCCACTGGTACAAAGTTGTACTAAACTTGAGACACTTATTTTGGGACAGAAGGAGTATAAAAAAGTACCATTTTGAAATAAATTCTGATCAACATCCACCCAGCTTCTCCACTTCTATCCACTTCCATCCATCCACTACTATTAAACGATGAAACAAGAACTTTCTTATGCGCACCCCATAATTAGCCCCCACAATACCATACCACCCGATTAGCACCACACGATTAGTCCCACAAATCTCAATCTAACGAACACCATTAATCTAATAAGGGGTGGTGTGGACTTAGCAATTTTTAATGACTGACCGTACTCCACCAGCAGAGGAGTATTCCAACTACCAGTCCCGTGTTTCCCTACAATCATGCGATCTGATTGCAAACTAAGGAAACTCAATCAAATCGGCTCCCTCGCCCTTGACCTCGACTTTTGTCTTCCTTGCATCACCACCGCGCCGGACGCTACCCACCAACATCGTCGCCTCGCTGCACGATCGCCATCGCCGATTGTTGCCGCTCACAACGTGGAATCCGTCATCAACGTAGCGGGCGCCCAGCAGCCTGCCCTCGCAGCGTCGAATCTGTCATCGATGTAGCGGGCGCCCAGGAGCCTACCCTCGCAGCGTGGCATCCGTCCGTGAGATCACCAGTGCAGCCTGGCCCAGCACCCACGCGGCCGTGCCCATCCTGCACGTCCCCTGAACCAGCCGACAACACACAGCTGTAATTCTTCCTGGCACATCTTCAGGTTCAACTTTTTCCTTTGACCAGTTGCAGCATTACTCAGGATTAGAATTTTGATAATAGAGTTCTAAAAATATAAACAGTTGGAAAACAGAATGCTATAAGTCGTTCGTTTTACATCTCTAATTAATGGTTTTCTGTGGAAATGGTTAGTGTACAAGGACTAAGAGCTATACATATGTAGAGTTCATGTTGCACAATCAGACCGCCCTATATCTTTTACCGTGACAAATCAGCTATGCTGCTACAGATCAGTAAAGGAAATTAGCTAAACTTGCGTACAGACCTCTTAGCTCCATCAGATCAGGCTAAAACCTCTCGTGTGAGGGGTCACATAGGAACCAACTAGAACTTGTAGAGCTCGCCCTTCTTGAGTACAGAGACCATGGTGAGGATGGAGACTGGTGAACGAGTGATAAGGCACCAGCGGAGAGGCCAGTAGAAATAGCATGGCAGTATCACATCATCATTTTTTCCAGCAATCTTCCGATTCTTTAGGACACTCACCCTACTAGAAATAGATAGTTATCAATATACAGAAGAGACACGCCCCCAAACTGAAAGATTAAACAACAGTGAGAATGAACCAGACCGTAACAAAATCCAAATTACGTTGAAACAGAATTTTTTTAATCAAATATTTGTAACATAAGTTAATCATGTTTAGTAAAGATTTTTTTTAATCAAATATCTGTAACATGGCCACATGAAGGAGAAATTGGAATTTTGGAAGTAAATACTTCTATTAGTACTTAAGATGATCCGTTTTGTCTAATTCACGTCTAGAAGTGTTTGAACCTTGGCTCATATGACATATTCTTGACATATCTGCACACTGCATGATCTGAACCTCGTATTACAAACTCAATCAGTTGAGATTCCATGGAAGGAACATTTGAAGTAGAAATGGATGGAAAGAATATAAGATCAAAGAAAAATAAACCATAAAGGATAATAACCTTCACACCAGCAGCACTGCATAATTGTACAGCGTCCCGCACTCCTAGGCGACAAGGATCTACATCAAATAAAGAACTCTTTACTGAAGGGTGAAAAGCTGCATGCAGCCATCAGAAGATAACTATAAGACAAAACTAAACAGAAAATGTGCCTAACTAGATTCAGACATAAAGAGATCTAAACAGAAAGCAGTTGGTTAACAAAGATAGAATACATGACGAACAAGTGATGCAAATAAAGCTGACAAACTAGCATGGCTAAATACTATTATGAATAGACACGTCCTAATTTTTTTGTTCATTTCCATCATCTCTCAATCCTCTATGTATTGTTTATGCAAAACTTGGTGTTACTTCTTCGAACCATGCAACTAGCAAGATGGAAATGTACTATTTACTCCATGTTTTCTTTTCATTCGTGACGGAGACTTCTAAAATTAGCCAAAAATGAGGACAGAATATGCAGAGACACGGGCTGAGTTGGACGGCCACGCACCAGATACAGACTGAATTTATTTTCACATGATCCTAAATTGTCATTGCATGATCCTAAGCAGGAAACCAAATTGCAGGATCGATGGGCGATGTCGTAGGAATGGAAGGTAGGCTGAGTTGAGCACCGTAGATAGATCTCTTACACGGGAACCCCAAGAATAACTGCATCAGACGGGATCGAAGCCCCCTTTCCACCGGCTTCGCGAGGATTTTTTTTTTGTAAAAGAGTGTTTCCCCTCTGATTTCCATTAGAGAAACCAAGTCGAAGTGCAGAGCTAGTAGTCTGATACAAACCAAACAGCGAAACAACTCGAAATAGGAGAGGGCCTAGCCACCCAGCGGCAACTCTCCCTACACAAACTAAAGACAGACCAACTAAGAGGGCATCACATAAGTTTATTACATTCCATCCAAAAGAGAGAAGGCTAAAAACTCATGAAAAGCAAAATGGCAAGATCCGAAGAAGTAGAAGCGTCTGCTCCCCGAAGCATCACATTTGTAGCCTTGGTACTCCGAAGCGCCACCCCTGCGAAGCTTTGTAGATTTCACTTGCCGACTGTTTGATGAGTCTTGCCCCCAGCATCATCGTTCTTTCCCCTAGGTCCTTTTTCCCCTAGGTCCTTTTTCTGCAAAACAGCCCAGGCGGCGATCCAGTTGCACATTCTTTTGACGATCCCAATCGGGTCATTTATGATTTTCCTGACAAATACAATATCACTCCTACTATTCCAAATTGCTCATAGTAAAGCAGAGGTACCAGTCAAAACCATTTTCTTATCATTTTTGTTGAATTTATTTAACCAACTTCCAAAGCAATCATTCAGATCTTTTGTAATAAGTTTAAGGTCAAAATGCTTCGGTGACTCGGACCTCGTGGCTCAGCAAGTGTCTGGCACTTGGGACTCCAAGGATCCACTCATGGCAGCATATCGTTGTGAGGTGGATATTGTTGTAGGTCATTTCAAAGGCTATCAGGTGGACCACGTGGACCGGCGGAAAAATGAAGCAGCGGACGCTTTAAGCCGGCTGGGCTCTCAGCGCAAACCGGTTCTGCCCAATGTTTTTCTGGATGTGCTGGACAACCCGTCGGTCAAGATCCCTGGTGAAGCGGATTTGGCTATTCCTGATCCGGAAGCTCAATTGGTGACAACTCTTCATGTTATTCCGGATTGGACGCTTCCCTACCTGGCATACAAGAACCGGGGCGAGTTACCAGAGGATGAGACTCTGGCCAGACAGATAATCCGGTGATCCATGTCCATGACTATTATCAACGGCGAGTTGCATCATTGCAGTGTGTCAGGAGCATTTCAACGCTGTGTGTCTCCTAAAGAAGGCCGTGAAATTTTGCGTGAGATCCACACAGGAGATTGTGGTCACCACGCCGGTTCAAAATCTCTGGTGGCTAAAGCGTTTCGCCATGGCTTCTATTGGTTAGCTGCTCATGCTGATGCAGAGGATCTAGTCAGACGATGTGATGGTTTCCAAAAGTTCTCAAGACGTGCTCATGTACCAGCTCAAGAATTGAGAATGATTCCAATTACTTGGCCATTTGCGACTTGGGGGCTGGATATGGTTGGGCCTTTCAAAAGGTCCAAAGATAAGAAGACCCACCTCCTGGTGGCGGTTGACAAGTTTACAAAGTGGGTGGAGGCAGAACCTGTTAGCAAGTGTGATGCGGCCATGGTGGTTCAGTTCATTAAAAAAGTGATTTTCCGGTTTGGCTTTCCACACAGTATCATCGTAGATAATGGTACCAATTTGTCCAAAGGTGCCATGAAGGAGTTCCGCGAACGGGAGCACATCCGGCTCGACGTTTCATCAGTGGCACACCCACAGTCCAATGGTCAAGCAGAAAGAGATAATCAAGAGATCTTGAGAGGCATCAAGCCCCGGCTCATAGTTCCTTTGCAGAGAACGTCGGGTTGTTGGGTAGAAGAATTACCATCTGTGTTATGGAGCATCAATACAACACCCAATAGGTCAACAGGATACACACCGTTCTTCATGGTTAATGGAGCAGAGGCGGTTCTCCCCAGTGATATCCGTCATGATTCACCTCGTGTGACGACTTATATTGAAGCGGACAACGAGACAACATGGCAAGATGCTTTGGACCGGTTGGATGAAGAGCGTGACATAGCAGCCGCCCGATCGGCGATTAACCAACAGGATCTCCGTCGTTATCACAGTCACCAAGTCAGAACCAGAACCTTCCAGGAAGGAGATTTGGTGCTTCGGCTCATCCAAGATCAGACTGATATGCATAAGTTATCCCCACCTTGGGAGGGGCCTTTAATGGTCAGCAAGAATCTGCACAAAGGGTCATACTATCTGATCGATATTCGAGAGCATAAGGACTCACGTACATCAGAGGAGGAGACCAACAGGCCGTGGAACATAGCTCATCTTCGGCCTTATTATACCTGAGCCATTGATTCTACTTATGTACATATTACAACGATGTATATATTATGATTAAATATAATAAATCGGAATCTCAGCTAAAGCGGGGTATCTGTTCTTTTACATCATGTGTGGTTACACGAAGTTGTTCTAAAGTGGCCTCCGGTTTACCCCTTGAGTTCGCTTTTTAAAAGCATCATGTTATATCACTTGGAGGTTTGGTCGTGTCCGAACCAATACCATACCTCTTGATAGGTGAGAGCCACCAGATCACTTGGGGACTTGGTCACGTCTGAACCAGTCATGCCTCTTGATCGTCCTAAGGCCACAGAATCACTTGGGGGCTTGGTCGAACCTGAACCATTGCCATGCCACTTGGTCGGCATAAATGCCACGGTTTCATTTGGGGACCTGGCTGACTAGAACCATAGTTACACCTAACGGGAGTTTGGTCGTGTTCGGCCATGGTAACGACATTTGATCAGCTCAAATAAACCTTTTTTGCAAACGGTTTTGTCATTGCTTTTGCTTCGCACTTTTCTTTGCAAGATAATTTTTTCTTTTTTATTGCGCTTTTTTAAACCGACAAAGTTTTCAACCAATCAATTGACGGAACACAGTTCACATCAATCCGGAGACTATTTGCCCAGTTTGATCCTTGTTGTTAACATCCTCTTATGGAGTAACACGGTGTTTATTATAACCCGGCACGATTTACATGATAAACCAGCATCATATATATACAGGAGCTGTTATCTCCTCCAACAGTGTGGGTTTGCAAAACTCCGCTTCAAGATTGGCCAAGCCAACTTCATGCTCAACAATGGCAGGTATTATGTATCTCAAAAATTTGGTCATATACTTCAATTTTTTTGGATGTTTTGACTTCATATATGCAGACATCATATTCCGCCTGACGGTACAACCGCGGTGGCACTTGAGGAGTTTCTTATTGCAGAAAGTGCTTTGGAAAGTTCATCACCACAGGAAGAAAAAAGTATGCACGAAGGCATATCAACATCAAAAGTATCAGCTAGCCTATTACAAGGCAACACGGTGCCCATAATAATATCATTGTTTTTTCGCAAAGGAGAGGCAGTTTTAAAACCGGCTTCCGGTTCAAGCTTGGTCACCAGCCTGGCCTGATGGTTGTGGGTCATCCTGCGCCGCTTCAGCCTCCGTTTCTCTACCCAGTGGCTGGAAATCAATAGTTGTCCAGTCGATTCCCATTAATGCTTGAAAAATAGCTTCATCATGGATCAGCAATGACGGGTCAATATCGGGAACGTAAGTATGCTTACGGATTGGAGGGATCAGATTTTCCGATTCATGGATTGGTGCTGCTATTCGCTTGTTCTGATTGTCATATTGGGCTTGATAATGAGACAAGTCTGCTTCTTCAGCCAATTGACAAGCTAGCAGACGTACCTCCCGGTTTATTGCTCGCAGATCCGCTTCACCAAACTCTGACCCATCTTCCTTCAAGCTGGGATAGCCCTGAGCCGCTTCAATAGGATCAAAATCCGGCACCCAGGCTTTTTCCCGGATTAAGGCATTGATCGCACTGGTTCGAGCAACAGATTTCTTCAGCTCTTCAACCCGGGCAGGAAGCACCGACAGTTTCATCAGAGTGTCTTGAATCAAAGTGGGCGCCGGTTTGTTATGGGATGCGGTACAAATGATCCGCTGGGCACCAGTATACAATTGTTCAACCAATGTAGAGGCGGCTTTCAGTTTCTTCCGTACATATGACCCCAAGTGACCAATGCGTGTCCCTGAAATACCATAAAGGGTTAATAAACCAGCAACTCTGTAAGAAGGCAGAGCCAATTCAGAAGTCAAACTGGCTTACCAAAGATAGCAGTAGTCATGGCATGCACATGCCGCTTTATGCTGGTCAGTTCATCCACCACTGGTTTTAGTGCAGCCTCGGCATCCTCTGTTCGTTTGATTAAAGCGGACTTTTCAGTGGCCCAATCCGCCCGCTTCTTCTTGAAGCTCTCCTTAAGCTGTTCCATGGCGCTTAAAGTGTTGGCTAATTCCTCTTTTGCTTTGGAGGTTTCAGCTTGTTGGGTTTTCAGATTTTCTTGGAGATCGGTGACTTGGCTTTCTTTCGTCTTCATCTCCGCCTGCATGCAGACAGTTATTTGCTTCAACAAAACGGTACAAGGATTGAAGTACCAACCACATAACAAGTTATGCACTTAGCACTTGGGGGCTAATGCATATTCGATCTTCATCTTTCAATTGCTTACAGAGTCCCAAGATCAATACAAGTATTCAACTTGGCACTTGGGGGCTAATGGCTCTTTGCTCGTATGTATATTCTGATGCGGCAATCTCAATTACTTAAAGTACCGGTTTAACTACGCTAAGTTGAACCGGCCCTTGGGGGCTACATCGGCGAATTTCAAAGTATTAAGATTTATATTAGTAAGTCCCGGTTTCAAAGAAGATTACAAACCGGCCCTTGGGGGCTAGGAGAGTCAGCAAGTATTGAAGCATACAAGCAGGAAAGAGCATATGGAAGTTACCTCGTATTTATCCTTCATCATATTAACCAGACTGGCTTCATAGTCACGGCTGGTATACAGCCGGTTCAGGTAGCCGGAATGGATATCTTGGGCGTTCAGAGCAGCGTAAGTTGCCAGATCAGCATTCCACTTGCCTTTACCAAAGGCAGCAAATTCTTCCTTGGCAGAATGTTTGGACAAAGCAACATGATTTCTTGGCTCGGTATGGCCAGTGCCAGTAATGAAAACCTCATCCTCCTGAGTATCGCCGGTTTGCACTGGGGCTGTTGGCTTGTCAGTAGGTTTTGCTGGACCGGTGGATCTCTCAATCCGGATGGAGCCTGTGGGCTGATTGACAAGACCTGAGGCATCGTCGTCTTGCTGCGGTGGATCGTTGGGTATATCCTCAGGAACAACCGCTTCAAGATCGGGTGTTTTGCCTGGCTCAAGAACGGCATCTTCTTCGGCCGCTTTGTCCAGGCGGGCTTTCTTGGTTGGCCTAGGTTTGGCCCTGAAAAGAATAACAAAATCAAATACAGCATATGTTCTAAGGCGATGTGCTGCAAATATCATAATAAGTATAGCTTACCCAAGCACCGTTTTGAGCGGTGGCAGCTGAGTAGCCGATGACTCGCCAGAAGATGAGTGGGAAGTAACCTGGTAATCGGAGTCAGATGGATTAAGAGGTTGATGAAAGCAGCCCGCTTTAGGACAATCACTAACAAGCAAATTAGAGACCTCTGAACGGCGTTTCTGAACCGGACTGTTCAGTAAACCGGCGGAGGTAACTACGTAGCCGCTGTGCCGGGTTGTGCGACGAGCTTCGTGCTGTTGGGTCTTCATAAGAAATTTGGGATCCAAATAAGCAAGAGGATGAGAAAATTTAACTTTTCAGTTTGCCTGACGGTTTTTAGCGAAGGCAAAGGTTCTGAATCGGAAGAGAGAATAATTACCTCTGCAACATCAGCGTGGCTGGCTTCGGCATCATCCTGAGAAATATCACCATCAATAAGACGCATGAAAAATAAGCCAAGTGAGTCAAGCTCTACCTCAAGGTCCGGATTATCCACGTCATCATCAGGGGCCGGATTAGAAGATGCAGTAGTTCTTTTCCTGTGGGCAGTCTCCTTTACAGCTTTAGTCTTTTGCCGGGTTGCTCTTTCCGGTTTGTCTGGTTTTTCTGGTTTCTCCTACGGCAATTTCTTACTCCAAAACGGATCATTGCCCTGGTTACACAGACATTGATATTAAACAATGACCAGATATATCAATAACAGATTCAGCAAAAGGAAAAATCAAGGCCTTATAGCTGGCAGTTTGTTGGTGGCACAGAAGGGAAGCAGGCCGTTTTTAGCACAGATATGTTCCGGTTCATTCAGCATCTTATTCACAGCCTCTGTGATTTCTTCATCGGTGAGCTGGATTTTGGAATGTCGCAGTGGGTCATCAACACTGCCGGTATACTCGCACATCAAACCGGAGCGCTGACTAAGGGCAGTATGCTCCATGATATCCAACAGCGAGCGAGATCAACCCCTGTTAAACCGTTGGCCATAAAGGCTCTGAGCTTCGACAGTTGAGGAGCATATTTGCTTCTCTCCTGGGCAGTCAATCTTTGCGGAAAAGGGTGTGTATTGCTGAGCCGCTCCGGACGAAAGCCAGGCAAGGGATTCTCACCAGCAGGGGAGGTGTCTTTGCAATAGAACCATGTATGATTCCACTCTTTGGGGTGGTTGTGTAGTTTGGCATGAGGGTATGTGACCTCTTTTCTTTTCTGGATCGCCACGCCACCCAACTCCGTATTGGAGCCGTCAGTAAACTCAGTACGGCGGTTTAGATGGAAAAGGTCTCTGAACAATTCCACTGTGGGCTCCTCTTGAAAGAACGCCTCACAGAGCACTTGGAAGTGACACATATTTGTAACAGAATTGGGGCCGGTGTCTTGTGGATGGAGTTGGAAATCGGCCAAAACATCCCGGTAAAATTTAGAACCGGGCGGCTTAAAGCCCCGAGCTAATTGATCTACGAAAACAACAATCTCTCCTTATTGAGGAGTGGGAGGGAATTCTTTGCCAGGTGCCCTCCAATGGATGGTATCTTTGCTGCCTAAAGCACCGATCAGGACTAGATCGTCCAGCTGAGCCTCTGTGACGCGAGAAGGAACCCAATTGCACTCATATACTTGCTTGGCCATGATGGAATCTACAAGGTAGAAGATCCCGGTTCAAAAATGCATTTGATCAAGGTGCATTGGTATGTGCAATGTTAAACCGGAGACAGATCTATCTGAACCAGAGTTTTATGAAGCAACAACATCTGGCGGTTCAACAAGGGGACTAATGGTATATACCGGTTTGGCAATTTTTTTCTACAAGGTTAAACCGCCTGGTTTAAACATTGAAGGAGATGAGTAAGTTTATAGAAACAGATTTCGTAAGATTTCTCTACAACGATGGATCTGAAGCAAGTTCAGAAAAAAGATAAATATTCAGAGGTCCAAAAGGAGCAGTACCGAATCAATGAGCAAGACGTACATACAGATCTATGGTTTTGAGATGTGTAAGTGAAGGCGAAGGGTAAACAGCTACCATTGCATAGAATAAAGATTTGCGGAGTCATCTAAAGATCTATCGTATGAGCAAGAGGCAGACGATGAACACTGAAGAACTGTGAAACCCTAGGTTAGATCTGCGGGGGAAAGGATAGAAGATTTACCGGAGCTTAGGGAGACGCGGAAGGTTGCCACGATGCTCTGGTGCGCCCAGGTTGATGCAGCGGCCAAGGTTGAGGCAGAGGTCAACGGCGGCGGCGGAGCTCCGAGGCTGGCGACGCGAGGAAGACGAAGAAGAAAGGCACGAAGGGGAGGAAAGAAATGACCCTTCGGTCCTATTTATAAGGCGAAAGAACATGTGTCAGATGCGACAATCAAGGGGCCATGAAACGGAGCTGTTGCCTCGATTTCCGCAGATCTATTAAACAAAGAAGCATAATGGATAGCTTCGTTATGACAGGTGACGTCACTCCAGTTTACAGAAATCAGAGAAGATGACATCATGGCGGTTTACCAATTTATGAGAAGGTGTTGAAGATGAAGCTTTCGTTAAAGGATTGACATGAACCCGTTCAAATCAATCTGGGGCCTAATGTAGGGGATATTACTGCTGGGCGTAAACTAGCCTATCTGGGCCGGGTCAACTTCATCAGTAGTTCCAGAGTGATAAAGCCCAAGAAGGCAGATGAGGGCCAAACGCCCGTAGCCGGTTCAAGACTTGTAGCTATAAACCGGGATTTGTATATAAACTTGTATTGTAAGTTAGGAATAAGGAGAGACCAACCCGGAATACGAATATCGACCAGTGTTGGGACTCTATGAACCGATGGGTGTCACCCGTGTATATAAGGGGACGACCCGGCGGCGGTTCAGAGATAGACAACAACTCGAGACATAGGCGAAGCTTGTTTGCTCCCTAGTCATCGAAACCCCATCAATTCCATCACAACTAGACATAGGCTTTTACCTTCATCGAAGGGGCCGAACTAGTATAAACTCTCTTGCGTCCCTGTGTCCTCTTTAACCCCTTCAAGCTAACCCATCGCGATGGCTCCACGACTAAGTCCTTTCTCTAGGACATCTGCCGTGAAAAAGCGACGACAAGTCCACTATACCTTCCTATATGCGGTATCTACCTGCCCTTCCAAGTAAATTTGTATGTGCCAAATTCTAAACCTTCAAATAAACATTCTGTTTTGTATGCTCGAATAGCTCATGTATCAACCAAGGATGTCCTTATCTTCCATGTTAGGCGGGTTATTCTCAAGAGGAGTGGACTCCGCTCCTCACTCACGAGAAAATGGCTGGTCACCGGGATGCCCAGTCCCGTGCTTTATGCAAACTAAATCAAAATTAATTGCAAAGAAAACTCTCCCTGGGACCCGATGTAAGTTGGAGGCACTCGTTGTTTCGAGCAAGCCATGGATTGATGCTTGTTGGTGGAGGGGGAGTATAAACTTTACCATTCTGTTTGGGAACCGCCTATAATGTGTTGAGCATGGAAGATATCGCCATCTCTTAGTTGTTACGTTGACAATGAAAGTATACCGCTCAAAATACAATTTATCTCTATTGCAAAACCGAGCTCTGGCACCTCTACAAATCCCTGCTTCCCTCTGCGAAGGGCCTATCCATTTACTTTTATGTTGAGTCATCACCCTCTTATTAAAAATCACTAGCTGGAGAGCACAACTGTCATTTGCATTCATCATTGTTAATTTATATTGGGTATGACTATGATTGGATCTCTTTTACCATGAATTACAATGTCTAGTCAATCCTTGATCTTTAAAGGTGCTCTGCATTTATGTTTTGCGGTCTCAGAAAGGGCTAGCGAGATACCATCTTGTTATATCATATTATGATTGTTTTGAGAAAGTGTTGTCATCCAAGATTTCTTATTATGACTTGCTAGTTGATTATGCTATTGATATTAGTAATTATGAGACCTGAGAATTATTGCAAATGTGGTTAGTTATGATCTATGTTGAAAACTTGAATACTGGCTTGACATAGTTACAACAACAAGAGCAAACAGAGTTTGTAAAAGTTTTTCTTTCTTTCTTTCAGTTTGTCAACTGAATTGCTTGAGGACAAGCAAGGGTTTAAGCTTGGGGGAGTTGATACGTCTCTGTTGTATCTACTTTTCCAAACACTTTTGCCCTTGTTTTGGACTCTAACTTGTATGATTTGAATGGAACTAACCCGGACTGACGCTGTTTTCAGTAGAATTGCCATGATGTTATTTTATGTGCAGAAAACAAATATTCTCGGAATGACCTGAAACTCCACGGAACATCTTAGAAAAAATAATAAAAAATCCTCGCCAAAGATGAAGACCAAGGGCCCACACCCTGTTCACGAGGGTGGGGACGCCCCCCTAGGGCGCGCCCCCTACCTCATGGGCCCCCTGGATGCCCTCCGATGCCAACTCCAACTCTATATATTTGCTTTCGAAGAGAAAAAAATAGGAAAAAAATCATCGCGTTTAACGATACGGAGCCGCCGCCAAGCCCTAAAACCTCTCGGGAGGGCTGATCTGGAGTCTGTTCGGGGCTCCGGAGAGGGTGATTCGTCACCATCGTCATCATCAACCATCCTCCAGCACCAATTTCATGATGTTCACCGCCGTGCGTGAGTAATTCCATCGTAGGCTTGCTGGATGGTGATGGGTTGGATGAGATTTATCATGTAATCGAGTTAGTTTTGTTAGGGTTTGATCCCTAGTATCAATTATGTTCTGAGATTGATGTTTCTATGACTTTGCTATGCTTAATGCTTGTCACTAGGGCCCGAGTGCCATGATTTCAGATCTGAACCTATTATGTTTTCATGAATATATGTGAGTTCTTGATCCTATCTTGCAAGTCTATAGTCACCTACTATGCGTTATGATCCGACAACCCCGAAGTGACAATAATCGGGACCACTCCCGGTGATGACCATAGTTTGAGAGTTCATGTATTCACTATGTGCTAATGCTTTGTTTCGGTTCTCTATTAAAAGGAGGCCTTAATATCCCTTAGTTTCCAATAGGACCCCGCTGCCACGAGAGGGTAGGACAAAAGATGTCATGCAAGTTCTTTTCCATAAGCACGTGTGACTATATACGGAATACATGCCTACATTACATTGATGAATTGGAGCTAGTTCTGTGTCACCCTATGTTATGACTGTTACATGATGAACTGCATCTGGCATAATTATCCATCACTGATCCGGTGCCTACGAGTTTTCCATATACTGGTTTACGCTTATTAACTTTCCCACTGCTACTGTTACAATCACTACAAAATACCAAAAACATTACTTTTGTTGTCTTTACTTTTGTTGCTGCTACCACCACTATCATATTACTTTGCTACTAAACACTTTGCTACAGATACTAAGCTTCCAGGTGTGGTTGAATTGACAACTCAGCTGCTAATACTTGAGAATATTCTATGGCTCCCCTTGTGTCGAATCAATAAATTTGGGTTGAATACTCTACCCTCGAAAGCTGTTGCGATCCCCTATACTTGTGGGTTATCAGTATACAATAGATCTGGTACACAGCATGGCATATTTTATAGAACCTATGGCCAAGGCATAGGGAATGACTTTCATTCTCTTTCTATCTTCTGCCGTGACCGGGCTTTGAGTCTTACTCAGTTTCACACCTTGTAACACATGCAAGAACTCTTTCTTTGACTGTTCCATTTTGAACTACTTCGAAATCTTGTCACGGTATGTACTCATTGAAAAACTTATCAAGCGTCTTGATCTATCTCTACAGATCTTATTGCTCAATATGCAAGCAGCTTCACCGAGGTCTTTCTTTGAAAAACTCCTTTCAAACACTCCTTTATGCTTTGCAGAATAATTCTACATTATCTCCGATCAACAATATGCCATTCACATATACTTATCAGAAATGTTGTAGTGCTCCCACTCACTTTCTTGTAAATACAGGCTTCACCGCAAGTCTGTATAAAACTATATGCTTTGATCAACTTATCAAAGCGCATATTCCAACTCCGAGATGCTTGCACCAGTCCATAGATGGATCGCTGGAGCTTGCATATTTTGTTAGCACCTTTAGGATTGACAAAACCTTCTGGTTGCATCTTATACAACTCTTCTTTAATAAATCCATTACGGAATGCAATTTTGTTTATCCATTTGCCAGATTTCATAAAATGCGGCAATTGCTAACATGATTCGGACAGACTTAAGCATAGATACGAGTGAGAAACTCTCATCGTAGTCAATACCTTGAACTTTGTCAAAACCCTTTTTCGACAAGTCTAGCTTTGTAGATAGTAACACTACTATCAGAGTCCGTCTTCCTCTTGAAGATCCATTTATTTTCTATGGCTTGCTGATCAATGGGCAAGTCAATCAAAGTCCACACTTTGTTCTCATACATGGATCCCATCTCAGATTTCATGGCCTCAAGCCATTTTGCGGAATCTGGGCTCATCATCGCTTCCTCATAGTTCGTAGGTTTGTCATGGTCAATTAACATGACCTCTAGAACAGAATTATCGTACCACTCTGGTGTGGATCTCACTCTGGTTGACCTACGAGGTTTGGTAGTAACTTGATCTGAAGTTACATGATCATCATCATTAGCTTCCTCACTAATTGGTCTAGGAATCACAGAAACACATTTCTGTTATGATCTACTTTCCAATAAGGGAGCAGGTACAGTTACCTCATCAAGTTCTTCTTTCCTCCCACTCACTTCTTTCGAGAGAAACACCTTCTCTAGAAAGATCCATTCTCAGCAATGAATATCTTGCCTTCGGATCTGTGATAGAAGGTGTACCCAACATTTTATTTTGGGTATCCTATGAAGACGCACTTCTCCGATTTGGGTTCGAGCTTATCAGGTTGAAACTTTTTCACATAAGCATTGCAACCTCAAACTTTAAGAAACGACAGCTTAGGTTTCTTGCCAAACCATAGTTCATATAGTGTCATCTCAATGGATTTAGATGGTGCCCTATTTAACGTGAATGTAGCTGTCTCTAATGCATAACCCCAAAACGATAGTGGTAAATCGGTAAGAGACATCATGGATCGCACCATATCAAGTAAAGTACGATTACGACGTTCAGACACACCATTACGCTGTGGTGTTCCAGGTGGCGTGAGTTGCGAAACTATTCCACATTGTTTCAAATGAAGACCAAACTCGTAACTCAAATATTCTCCTCCACGATCAGATCATAGAAACTTTATTTTTTTGTTACAATGATTTTCAACTTCACTCTGAAATTCTTTGAAATTTTCAAATGTTTCAGACTTATGTTTCATTAAGTAGATATACCCATATCTACTCAAATCATCTGTGAAGGTGAGAAAATAACGATATCCGCCACGAGCCTCAATATTCATCGGACCACATACATCTGTATGTATGATTTCCAACAAATCTGTTGCTCGCTCGATAGTACTGGAGAACGGTGTTTTAGTCATCTTGCCCATGAGGCACGGTTCGCAAGTACCAAGTGAATCATAATCAAGTGGTTCCAAAAGTCCATCAGTATGGAGTTTCTTCATGCGCTTTACACCAATATGACCTAAACGGCAGTGCCACAAAAAAGTTGCACTATCATTATTAACTTTGCATCTTTTGGCTTCAATATTATGAAAATGTGTATCACCACGATCGAGATCCAACAAACCATTTTCATTGGGTGTATGACCATAGAAGGTTTTATTCATGTAAACAGAACAACAATTATTCTCTAACTTGTATGAATAACTGTATTGCAATAAACATGATCCAATCATATTCATTCTCAACACAAACACTAAATAACATTTATTTTAGGTTTAACACTAATCCCGAAAGTATAGGGAGTGTGCGCTGATGATCATATCAATCTTGGAACCATTTCCAATACACATCGTCACTTCACCCTTAACTAGTCTTTGTTCATTCTGCAACTCTCGTTTCGAGTTACTATTCTTAGCAACTGAACTAGTATCAAATACTGAGGGGTTGCTATAAACACTAGTAAAGTACACATCAATAACATGTATATCAAATATACCTATGTTCACTTTGCCATCCTTCTTATCCGCCAATTACTTGGGGTAGTTCCGCTTCCAGTGACGAGTCCCTTTGCAGTAGAAGCACTCAGTTTCAGGCTTAGGTCCAGACTTAGGTTTTTTCACTTGAGCAGAAACTTGCTTGCTGTTCTTCTTGAAGTTCCCCTTTTTTCCCTTTGTCCCTTTACTTGAAACTAGTGGTTTTGTTTACCATCAACACTTGATGCTTTTCTTGATTTCTACCTTCGTCGATTTCAGCATCACGAAGAGCTTGGGAATCGTTTCTGTTATCCCTTGCATATTATAGTTCATCACGAAGTTCTACTAACTTGGTGATGGTGAATAGAGAATTCTGTCAATCACTATTTTATCTGGAAGATTAACTCCCACTTGATTCAAGCGATTGTAGTACCCAGACAATCTGAGCACATTCTCACTGCTTGAGCTATTCTCCTCCATCTTTTAGCTATAGAACTTGTTGGAGACTTCATATCTCTCAACTCGGGTATTTGCTTGAAATATTAACTTCAACTCCTGGAACATCTCATATGGTCCATGACGTTCAAAATGTCTTTGAAGTCCCGATTCTAAGCCGTTTAAGCATGGTGCACTAAACTATCAAGTAGTCATCATATTGAGCTAGCCAAACGTTCATAACATCTGCATCTGCTCCTGCAATAGGTTTGTCACCTAGCGGTGCATCAAGGACATAATTCTTCTGTGCAGCAATGAGGATAAACCTCAGATCACGGATCCAATCCACATCATTGCTACTAACATCTTTCAACTTAATTTTCTCTAGGAACATATCAAAAATAAAATAGGGGAGCTAAACGCGAGCTATTGATCTACAACATAGATATGCTAATACTACCAGGACTAAGTTCATGATAAGTTAAAGTTCAATTAATCATATTACTTACGAACTCCCACTTAGATAGACATCCCTCTAATCCTCTAAGTGATCACGTGATCCATATCAACTAAACCATGTCCGATCATCACATGAGATGGAGTAGTTTCAATGGTGAACATCACTATGTTGATCATATCTACTATATGATTCACGCTTGACCTTTCGGTCTCAGTGTTCCGAGGCCATATCTGTTATATGCTAGGATCGTCAAGTTTAACCTGAGTATTCCGCGTGTGCAACTGTTTTGCACCCATTGCATTTGAACATAGAGCCTATCACACCCGATCATCACGTGGTGTCTCAGCACGAAGAACTTTCGCAACGGTGCATACTCAGGGGAACACTTGTACCTTGATAATTAGTGAGAGATCATCTTATGAAGCTACCGTCGAACTAAGCAAAATAAGATGTATAAAATATAGACATCACATGCAATCAAAATATGTGACATGATATGGCCATCATCATCTTGTGCCTTTGATCTCCATCTCCAAAGCATCGTCATGATTTCCATCGTCACCGGGATGAGACCATGATCTCCATCATCTTGATCTATATCAATGTGTCCTCACATGGTCGTCTCACCAACTATTGCTCTTGCAACTATTGCAACCGCATAGCGATAAAGTAAAGCAATTATTTGGCACTTGCATCTTATGCAATAAAGAGACAACCATAAGGCTTCTGCCAGTTGCCGATAACTTCAACAAAACATGATCATCTCATACAACAACTTATATCTCATCACGTCTTGACCATATCACATCACAACATGCCCTGCAAAAACAAGTTAAACGTCCTCTACTTTGTTGTTGCAAGTTTTACGTGGCTGCTACGGGCTGAGCAAGAATCGTTCTTACCTACGCATCAAAACCACAATGATAGTTTGTCAAGTTAGTGTTGTTTTAACCTTCTCAAGGACCGGGCGTAGACACACTCGGTTCAACCAAAGTTGGAGAAAATGACACCCTTCTAGTCACCTGTGTGCATAGCATGGCGGTAAAACCAGTCTCGCGTAAGCGTATGCGTAATGTCGATCCGGGCTGCTTCATCCAACAATACCGCCGAACCAAAGTGTGACATGCTGGTAAGCAGTATGACTTACATCGCCCACAACTCATTTGTGTTCTACTCATGCATATTACATCAACGCATAAAACCTGGCTCGGATGCCACTGTTGGGGAACGTAGTAATTTCAAAAATTTCCTACGCACATGCAACATCATGGTGATGCATAGCAACGAGAGGGGAGAGTGTGTCCACGTACCATCGTAGACCAAAAGCGGAAGCGTTAGCACAACGCGGTTGATGTTGTCGTACGTCTTCACGATCTGACCGTTCAAGTACCGAACGCACGGCACCTCCGAGTTCTGCACACATTCAACTCGATGACGTCCCTCAAACTCCGATTGTAACATCCCAAATTTTCAATTTGGAATGTTATACATTAGATCATCATGCATATCATATTTTATTTGCTTTGGGTTTTGATCCTAGAAAATTCTAAGCAACTCAAGGACCCATGGAGAGAGTTAGGGATTTCGTTATTTTCATATTTGAGTTTTTCTCAAATTTTGAGAATAGGATCATTTGATTTTATTTATTTTATCATCAATTATTTCTATTACAAAAATATGAGAGAGGGAATAAAATGACTTTCCCAAAATATAGAAATATTGAGGATTTAATAAAAAAATCAAAGAGTTTTATATCGGAGTTTTTTTGTTGTTTTTATTTGAATTAGGAAAAATGTGCGTTTTTTAAAATTGCATTTAGGGCCCAAATAAATGTTCACTTTGTCGGGCTTGATTTTAGAAGCCCGGGAAAATTTATTTCGGGATTTTTGGAGTCCGTTTAGTATTTCTTTTTATTTTTCTTTTGAGCGAAAAAAAACCGGAACCGACTATGGGCCGTACTCGGCCAGGACTCCGCCTGGCCGGGGCCTTTATAAGCCGGGGCAAGCCAGCCCGAAGGCCCAGCCGCCCCGAAACCCTAGCCGCGCCCAGCCCCAGCCCCGCCGCCGCCGCCGCGGCCGCCGCCAGCCGCCGCCGCCCCGCCGCCGATCCGCCGAAGCCGCGCGTCCCCCGAGGTTCGCCGCACCTCAAAATTCGTGCCATTTAAAAAAAATTCCGTTCGTCATGTTTCTTTTTCGTCGGATTTTCCGAGGTTATTTTCTGATCGCGATTTCTGATCCGATTTTCGTTTTAGTTTTTCTTTTCGCTCGTTTATCGGAATCAGGCGATTCAAGCGCCTGGAGTTTCGTCTCGAAACCCTCTATCCGAATAATCAACTTAAATAAGTTTTTGCTACTGTAAAATCTGACTTAGGTTCAGATTACTAGAACGAAGTTTTTTTCTTTCGCCGTTTGACTTTCTTTGCTTCGTTCGATTTGATTCTTTTTGCCAACCAGAGTTCTTAAGTTGAATCTTCTGGTTAGATCTCTTATTTGAGTTTTACCTGTGGATTAGATGAGTACTTATTGTATGCTTGTTTGTTTGCCTACGATAGAGTACCCGGAGTGCGCCGCCTGTTACTTCGAATCGTTAGGTTTCACGGATCATCAGCAAGGCAAGTAACACTTTGATCATACCTTTTCTACAACCCAGTTTTTTTTGCATTAGATCAATCTTCACACATTGCATTATTAGGATCTAATTAAACTGTGGGATGGGAAGTAGATGAGGTAGTACCTATTACCTGTTTATTATCAAACCTTTGGGAGTTACTTCTACGTTTGCTTATTATGCCATGCTATGCTAGTAGACGTGGATTGGGTGAGTGAAATCCATGACAGATGTGAGATTGATAATTAATGGTTTATCTAAGGTGGCAACTTAAATACACATCTAGGTGGATTGAGGCACCTGGGTAGTCCAGGACATGCATGTTTTCTTTTGGACCGCCACCCAGGCTCAAAGGGATCATGAGATTTTTCAAACTAGAAACTTCCGTGTGCAGCCACAAGCCATTATGGGCTCTGGCATAGTTGATTAAGTCGTGCGAACTCTTACAGGTAGACTAGCAGATGTAGGGGAAAGTAGGTGTACCGGTCTATCCATTGTAAGGTGCTAGCGCTTCTGAAAGACTGTGTCTCGGTCATCCGTTTCTCAAACACCATGTAGTGCGAGAAATCCAACGGAGGCGATCGAGTCTTGTGGGGAAAAGTGCGCAAACCTCTGTAGAGTGTAACAAACTAATCATGATTAGCCATGTCCCTGGTTATGGACATCTTGAGTACCTAGTATCTGGATTATCATGTGAATCTCAACATGTTACTCCAAAATTAATGTTGTTGGGTTAATGATGATGCTTAATTGGGATTGAGAATGCTGTCAACCATTCTCAATGTTTAACAACCACCATGATAGTAATTAAATTTATTCCTTTTGAAGTAGGGAAAAATTGGCTTTAGGCAAAACTGTAACCATAGAGCTTTCCACCAGCCAAATATGCATATAGTATAGTTGTTGCATTCCATTACTCTCTATGTGTTACCTTGCCAGCATATTCCATGTGCTGGCCCGTTTTCCGGCTGCAACGTTAATGTCGCAGACTTTTCAGACGACGATTAAGGAGTTTTAGGTCGTAATTCTATACTCAGTGATGCCGTTGGAGTTGATGGACTCACTTATTTTCTAAGCCTTCCGCTGTTATTATTATTAGATGGCCTTAAGCCATTTTTATTGTAATAAGTTCTCTTTTGAGACACTCGATGTAATAAGTGTGTGATTGCTACTCTGCTATAAATCCTTCGAGTACTGTGTGGTGTCAGCATTACTGATCCAGGGATGACACCAGAGCATAGAGATCAGACTGTTTGAGGTCTGGTCGCTACAGAGGTGGTATCAGAGCACACGCTGACTGTAGGACACGACCACTAAGCTAAAGACCTAGATCACTACTCACTCTCTTCTCTTCTGACCTCTCATCTTTTCTACTCTTTAGGATGGCGGATGCAAGGAACAAGTTCCCCCAACCGGACGAAGATACACCCTTTGGACGCCACTTGAAGGAAGTCACTAGATACCTGAACATAGGAGTACCAAGCTTCACGGGAACCTACAACGCCACTTTACCTGAAGAAGAGCGCTGGATGATTCAAGTTCAAGTTCCAGGAAGGACGTTCATGCCAGTCACTGAGCCCATAGAGTTTTCTTTTGATGCACCAACTTGGAGTCTAGGAAAGAGTATGGCAGCTCACATCGCCATGGGACGCATTGGAGAAGTCTACTGCAAGGATCTTAAGGATACTATATACCAGATTTGTGGGCGCCGAGATGAACACTGGGAGATGATCAGCACCAGGAAAGATAGATCAATTGCAGCTTTTATCCAAGAGTTAAATCAGCACATTCGACGACAGGAGAATCAGATGTGCGCCGACATGATAGATCTGAAGAAGGCTAAGACTAGAATCAAGGAACTGGAGGAAGAACTCAAGGCTACATGTGAAGATTATGAAGAAGAAATTGAAGTGTTGGTGGATAAGAATGCCGACCTAACTATGAAGCTAGCAGTATTTATGGGAGGCCCGACACCAGTAGATGAAGACGAAGAACCCAAGGAGATTAGCCCGGAAGACTACATCATCATTGATGGCACCCACTCGGAATAAGATAGTAGCGATGATGACTATGTTGATGAAGCAGGAGCAGATATCATGGAGTCTACAACCGTAGAATATTTCTAGTAGACCACCTCATCAGTAGTAGTAGTCCACCATGTAAATATAGTAGTCCGAGCACTTTGCGATAGTTAGATCGATTGTATGCCTTTGTTTGTTTGAATGAAGTGAATTGTTTGCTTTTGCCTCATGTGCATATGGGTAGTGTTTTCTCTTTAGACCCCCTCTATTCTTATATCTCATCTTTTCTAAACCCTCAGATGCCTCCGAGACGTGACCCCGGATTTGCCTTTCCGCCGGAGCTCACCCAGTTGATCCAGCAGCAGAACACCTTGATGCAGTTGCTAGTCCAGAATCAGAATCAGGGGAACAACAACAACAACCCACCACCACCACCACCTGTTGACCACTTAGCCCGTTTTCTTAGGCTGAATCCGCCGGTGTTTTCCAGTAGCACCGAGCCGATAGTAGCAGATGATTGGCTCCCCAAGACAACTAGGGAGTTGACCACAGCAGGATGCACAGATGCGGAGAAGGTTAAGTTTGCCGCACATCAGTTAGAAGGACCCGCAGCATCATGGTGGGAGAATTTCACAGCCACCTTTCCAATCGACACTGTCACATGGGATCAATTTCAGCAGGCTTTCCGTACTGCCCATGTTTCAGCAGGAGCTATGGCCATGAAGAAGCGTGAGTTTCATAACTTGCGCCAAGGAGGACGGACAGTTGGCCAGTATGTGGAGGAGTTTAGTAAGCTAGCACGTTATGCCCCAGATGATATTGCTACGGATGCAGCTAAGCAGGAGAAGTTCCTGGAAGGATTGAATGATGAGTTGAGTATGCAGTTGATGGTAGCCACCTTCAACAACTACCAGGAGTTGGTAGACCATGCTCTTATGATTGAAGGGAAGCAGCAACAAATTGAGAACCGCAAGACGAAGTATGGACAAGGAAAGTATAATTCAGGAGCTTAGCAGAAGCCACGTTTTACCCCTAGACCGGGAGGACATTTTCAGCATACCCATGGAGTAGGTAGCTCGCACAATCACAATGGCACCAAGAATGGTAATGGGAATGGAGGAAGCAATGGCCAGAACCGCAACACCCCAACAACCCCAGCCAAGAGAGATCTGAGTCAAGTCACGTGTTTCAAGTGTTCCAAGACCGGACATTATGCCAATGAATTTCTTGAAGGCCAAAATGGCAATGGAAGTTCTGGAAAGAAGCCGAACCCTTTCAACAGGGGACAGGTGAACCACATTAATGTGGAGGAGGTTGAAGCTCAGCCCGATGCAGTAATAGGTAAGTTGTTGGTTAAGTCATTTACTGCACTCGTTCTTTTTGATACTGGTGCATCACATTCATACATATCAAGGGGATTTGTGGAAAAGTATAGCCTACCCACTAGGGTTCTCAAAACACCTATGCTAGTAAGCTCACCAGGAGGAGAGTACATGGCCAGTCAAGGATGTTTTCAAGTGCCATTAAGTATAGGACGGCATGTTTTCCCAACAGATTTAATTATTCTGGAATCTCAAGGTCTGGATGTGATTCTTGGTATGGATTGGCTGTCGATGTATGGAGGAAACATTGATTGTGCTAGTAAGTCAGTTTTGCTTACCACCCCAGAAGGGAGAAGGATCAAGTATGTATCCCGGCATGCGCCAAACAAGACACAAGTAAATTCATTAACAGGAGTTGTGCAGGAGGAAGTACCAGTGGTAAGGGAATTCCCTGATGTATTTCCAGAGGAGTTGCCAGGCATGCCACCGGATAGAGATATTGAGTTCTTAATTGAGCTATTTCCAGGCACAGGGCCAATATCAAAGAGACCATATAGGATGCCAGCAAAGGATTTTGTTGAAATTAAGAAACAGATTAAGGAGTTACTGGATAAAGGTTACATTCGCCCAAGTTCTTCACCTTGGGGATCACCAGTACTATTAGTAGAGAAGAAGGATGGATCGTTAAGGATGGTTGTTGATTATCGAGGATTGAATGAAGTAACAATCAAGAACAAGTACCCGCTACCAATGATCAATGATCTGTTTGATCGATTGCAAGGAGCTAAAGTGTTTTCCAAGATCGATTTGCGATCAGGGTACCAACATTTGAAGATTCGAGAACAGGATATTCCGAAGACAGCTTTTACCACCAGGTATGGGCTGTATGAGTATACCGTTATGTCATTTGGTCTGACTAATGCGCCTGCCTATTTTATGAACATGATGAACAAAGTGTTTATGGAGTTTTGGATAAGTTCGTCGTAGTGTTCATTGATGATATCCTGGTTTATTCAAAAAATGAAGAGGAACATAAGGAGCATTTGCGTTTGGTACTTGGAAAGCTCAGAGAACATCAATTATATGCCAAGTTCCGCAAATGTGAGTTTTGGTTGAAGGAAGTAGGATTCCTCGGACACGTTATATCTGGAGAAGGTATAGCTGTTGATCCCACTAAAGTTGATACCGTGACCAAGTGGGAAGCCCCAACTACCGTTGGAGATATCCGGAGTTTTCTTGGACTCGCAGGATACTACCGGAGGTTTATTGAGAATTTTTCAAAGATTGCGAAGCCTATGACGGAGTTGTTGAAGAAAGATACCAAGTTCAAATGGACTGAGCAGTGTGAGGCTAGTTTCCAGGAGTTGAAGAAACGTTTGGTTACCTCACCGGTGTTGATTTTGCCAGATCAGACCAAGGATTATGAGGTGTATGACGACGCTTCACGTCGAGGACTTGGAGCAGTGCTTATGCAGGAAGGGAGAGTTGTTTCATATTCCTCAAGATAACTGAAGCCCCATGAATTGAATTACGCTACACATGATTTGGAGTTAGCAGCCGTAGTGCATGCCTTGAAGACATGGAGACATTTCCTCAATGGAAATCATTGTGAGGTGTACACGGATCATAAGAGTTTGAAGTACATTTTCACACAGAAGGAGTTGAACCTCAGACAAAGGAGATGGTTGGAGCTCATCAAGGATTATGATATGAGATTGCATTATCATCCCGGGAAGGCTAATGTAGTAGCTGATGCATTAAGCCGCAAGAGCCATGTCAATACGTTAATGACAGGAGAAATACCCTAGGAGTTAGCAGAAAATCTTCGTGAAATATGTTTGGAAATAGTTCCGAGAGGCTATGTAGCAGCGTTGGAAATTCAGTCAACTTTGATGGACAGAATCAGGGAAGCTCAGAAGACTGACAAGGAGATTGCTTCCATAAAGGAGAAAATGAAAGAAGGAAAAGCTAAAGGATTTCGTGAGGATGAGCACGATACCCTATGGTTTGAAGACCATGTCTATGTGCCCAATGACCCGGAGATCAGGAAGTTAATTCTGTTAGAGGCCCATGATTCACCCTATTCGATTCACCCAGGGAATACCAAGATGTATCTGGATTTGAAGGATATTTTCTGGTGGACCGGAATGAAGAAAGAAATAGCAGAGTATGTAGCAGTTTGTGATGTACGCTAGACAGTAAAGGCAGAGCATCAGAAGCCAGCAGGATTGTTACAACCATTGCCGATACCCGAATGGAAGTGGGATAAGTTAGGCATGGATTTTATCACGGGATTGCCCAGGACTCGTTCAGGCTATGACTCGATTTGGATTGTAGTCGATCAATTGACGAAAGTAGCTCATTTCATCCCAGTAAAGACCACTTATACCAGTGCTAAGTTGGCAAAAATATACATGACCAGAATAGTATGTCTGCATGGAGTTCCAGGAGTATCATATCAGATAGAGGAACCCAGTTTACCTCAAAGTTCTAGAAGCAGTTTCACGAAACTTTGGGAACCAGGCTAGAGTTCAGTACAGTTTTTCATCCGCAGACAGATGGACAGACCGAGAGAGTCAATCAAATTTTGGAGGATATGTTGAGAGCTTGTGCGTTAGATTATGGATCTAGTTGGGACGATAATTTGCCATATGTAGAGTTCTCTTACAAAAACAGTTACCAAACCAGTTTGAAGATGGCCCCTTTCGAAGCTTTGTACGGAAGAAGGTGCAGGACACCGTTGTCGTGGGACGAAGTTGGAGACCGTTAGTTGTTTGGACCTGACTTGATTAAGGAGTCTGAACAGAAAGTGAAGTTGATTCGCGATAGGCTCAAGGTAGCCCAGTCCAGACAGAAGAGTTATGCAGATTCTAAACGCAAGGAGACAGTTTACGAAGTTGGAGACAGAGCTTATCTTCGAGTATCTCCACTTCGGGGAACAAAGCGTTTTGGAGTTAAAGGGAAGTTAGCGCCACGATTTGTAGGACTATATCGAATTTTGGAGCGTATGGGAGAAGTGGCCTACAAGTTGAAATTGCCCGAAGGATTGTCAGGAATTCATGATGTTTTCCACGTTTCTCAGTTAAAGAAGTGTCACGCGGAGATAGCTGACATACCATTGAGAGACATAGTGCCTTTGGAAACTATTCAGTTGGATAACGATTTGACCTACGAGGAGAAACCAGTTAAGATCCTCGAGTTTGCCAGCCGAGTTACTCGCAGCAAAGTTATCAAGTTTTGCAAGGTTCAGTGGAGCCACCACACGGAGGATGAAGCCACCTGGGAACGAGAGGAAGATTTGCTCAAAGACCACCCTCACCTATTTTCTAGCCAACCCGAATCTCGAGGGCGAGATTCATCTTAAGGGGGGTAGGTTTGTAACATCCCAAATTTTCAATTTGGAATGTTATACATTAGATCATCATGCATATCATATTTTATTTGCTTTGGGTTTTGATCCTAGCAAATTCTAAGCAACTCAAGGACCCACGGAGAGAGTTGGGGATTTCGTTATTTTCATATTTGAGTTTTTCTCAAATTTTGAGAATAGGATCATTTGATTTTATTTATTTTATCATCAATTATTTCTATTACAAAAATATGAGAGAGGGAATAAAATGACTTTCCCAAAATATAGAAATATTGAGGATTTAATAAAAAAATCAAATACTTTTATTTCGGAGTTTTTTTGTTGTTTTTATTTGAATTAGGAAAAATGCACGTTTTTCAAAATTGCATTTAGGGCCCAAATAAATGTTCACTTTGTCGGGCTTGATTTTAGAAGCCCGGGAAAATTTATTTCGGGATTTTTGGAGTCCGTTTAGTATTTCTTATTATTTTTCTTCCGAGCGAAAAAAACGGAACTGACTATGGGCCGTACTCGGCCAGGACTCCGCCTGGCCGGGGCCTTTATAAGCCGGGGCAAGCCAGCCCGAAGGCCCAGCCGCCCCGAAACCCTAGCCGCGCCCAGCCCCAGCCCCGCCGCCGCCGCCGCGGCCGCCGCCAGCCGCCGCCGCCGATCCGCCGGAGCCGCGCTTCGCCCGAGGTTCGCCGCACCTCGAAATCCGCGCCGTTTAAAAAAAATTCCATTCCTTGTTTTTCTTTTTCGTCGGATTTTCCGCATTTATTTTCTGATCGCGATTTCTGGTCCGATTTTCGTTTTAGTTTTTCTTTTCGCTCGTTTATCGGAATCAGGCGATTCAAGCGCCTGGAGTTTCATCTCGAAACCCTCTATCCGAATAATCAACTTAAACAAGTTTTTGCTACTGTAAAATCTGACTTAGGTTCAGATTACTAGAACGAAGTTGTTTTCTTTCGCCGTTTGACTTTCTTTGCTTCGATCGATTTGATTCTTTTTGCCAACTGGAGTTCTTAAGTTGAACCTTCTGGTTAGATCTCTTATTTGAGTTTTACCTGTGCATTAGATGAGTACTTATTGTATGCTTGTTTGTTTGCCTGCGATAGAGTACCCGGAGTGCGCCGCCTGTTACTTCGAATCGTTAGGTTTCACGAATCATCAGCAAGGCAAGTAACACTTTGATCATAGCTTTTCTACAACCCAGTTTTTTTGCATTAGATCAATCTTCACACATTGCATGATTAGGATCTAATTAAACTGTGGGATGGGAAGTAGATGAGGTAGTACCTATTACCTGTTTATTATCAAACCTTTGGGAGTTACTTCTACGTTTGCTTATTATGCCATGCTATGCTAGTAGACGTGGATTGGGTGAGTGAAATCCATGACAGATGTGAGATTGATAATTAATGGTTTATCTAAGGTGGCAACTTAAATACAAATGTGGGTGGATTGAGGCACCTGGGTAGTCTAGGACATGCCTGTTTTCTTTTGGACCGCCACCCAAGCTCAAAGGGATCATGAGATTTTTAAAACTAGAAACTTCCGTGTGCAGCCACAAGCCATTATGGGCTCTGGCATAGTTGATTAAGTCGTGCGAACTCTTACAGGGTAGACTAGCAGATGTAGGGGAAAGTAGGTGTACCGGTCTATCCATCGTAAGGTGCTAGCGCTTCTGAAAGACTGTGTCTCAGTCATGCGTTTCTCAAACACCATGTAGTGCGAGAAATCCAACGGAGGCGATCGAGTCTTGTGGGGAAAAATGCGCAAACCTCTGCAGAGTGTAACAAACTAATCATGATTAGCCGTGTCCCCGGTTATGGACATCTTGAGTATCTAGTATCTGGATTATCATGTGAATCTCAACATGTTACTCCAAAATTAATGTTGTTGGGTTAATGATGATGCTTAATTGGGATTGAGAATGCTATCAACTATTCTCAATGTTTAACAACCACCATGATAGTAATTAAATTTATTCCTTTTGAAGTAGGGAAAAATTGGCTTCATGCAAAACTGTAACCATAGAGCTTTCCACCAGCCAAATATGCATATAGTATAGCTGTTGCATTCCATTACACTCTATGTGTTACCTTGCCAGCATATTCCATGTGCTGACCCGTTTTCGGGCTGCAACGTTAATGTTGCAGACTTTTCAGACGACGATTAAGGAGTTTTAGGTCGTGGTTCTATACTCAATGATGCCGTTGGAGTTGATGGACTCACTTATCTTCCAAGCCTTCCGCTGTTATTATTATTAGATGGCCTTAAGCCATTTTTATTGTAATAAGTTCTCTTTTGAGACACTCAATGTAATAAGTGTGTGATTGCTACTCTGCTATAAATCCTCCGAGTACTGTGCGGTGTCAGCATTACTGATCCAGGGATGACACCGGAGCACAGAGATCAGACTGTTTGAGGTCTGGTCGCTACACCGATCTAGCCGAGTGTTGAGGGAGAGTTTCGTCAGCATGACGGCGTGGTGACGATGATGATGTTCTACCGACGCAGGGCTTCGCCTAAGCACCGCTACGATATGATCAAGGTGGATTATGGTGGAGGGGGGCACCGGACACGGCTAAGAGATCAAGAGATCAATTGTTGTCTCTATGGGGTGCCCCCTGGCCCTCTCTATGGCGCGCCCTAGGGGAGTCCTACTCCCGGTTCCCCCTTTCCTAGTAGAACTAGGATCCCTTCCAAGTAGTAGGAGTAGGAGAGAAGGAAAGGGAAAAGAGTAGAGAAGGAAGGAGGGGATGCAACCCTTCCCCCTAGTCCAATTCGTACTAGGCCTTGGGGGGGGGCGGCCTGCCTCTCTCTCTTTCCCCTAAAGCCCAATAAGGCCCATACACTCCCCGGCGAATTCCCGTAACTCCCCGGTACTCCGATAAATACCCGAATCACTCGGAAACTTCCGATGTCCGAATATAGTCGTCCAATATATTGATCTTTACGTCTTGACCATTTCGAGACTCCTTGTCATGTCCCCGATCTCATCCGGGACTCTGAACTACCTTCGGTACATCAAAGCACATAAACTCATAATATAACCATCATCAAACTTTAAGCGTGCGGACCCTACGGGTTCGAGAACTATGTAGACATGACCGAGACACGTCTCCGGTCAATAACCAATAGTGGAACCTGGATGCTCATATTGGCTCCTACATATTCTACGAAGATCTTTATCGGTCAAACCGCATAACAACATACGTTGTTCCCTTTGTCATCGGTATGTTACTTGCTCGAGATTCGATCGTCGGTATCTCAATACCTAGTTCAATCTCATTACCGGCAAGTCTCTTTACTCGTTTCTTAATAAATCATCCCGCAACTAACTCATTAGTTGCAATGCTTGCAAGGCTTAAGTGATTTGTATTACTGAGTGGGCCCAGAGATACCTCTCCGACAATCGGAGTGACAAATCCTAATCTTGAAATACGCCAACCTAACAAGTACCTTCGGAGACACCTGTAGAGCACCTTTATAATCACCCAGTTACGTTGTGATGTTTGGTGGAACACAAAGTGTTCCTCCGGTAAACGAGTTGCATAATCTCATAGTCATAGGAACATGTATAAGTCATGAAGAAAGCAATAGCAACAAACTAAACGATCAAGTGCTAAGCTAATGGAATGGGTCAACTCAATCACATCATTCTCCTAATGAGGTGATCCCATTAATCAAATGACAACTCATGTCTATGGTTAGGAAACATAACCATCTTTGATCAACGAGCTAGTCAAGTAGAGGCATACTAGTGACACTCTGTTTGTCTATGTATTCACACATGTATTATGTTTCCGGTTAATACAATTCTAGCATGAATAGTAAACATTTATCATGATATAAGGAAATAAATAATAACTTTATTATTGCCTCTAGGGCATATTTCCTTCATCACCTTCCACAGAAATTTCTGTGGAAAGCCAACATCAGATTTACAAGATGCAAAGTATAAAGATTTCACAAAATTTTTTGTTTGTTGTCAACATCCACATGGTCTTATCCCTCCCTCCATGCATTATTATTTCCTCAAACCTCATTTTAAGCTATCCCAAATATTTTGAGAGTCCCCAAAAAAATTTCTTCTAAAATATATAGCCCCCACCCCCTATCTATCACTTCCCTCACAGTGATCTCCCTGTCATTACTAATGAAATAGAGTGATGGGTAAGCCTCCTTCAGGGGTTTATCATCCACCCACCAATCTTTCCAGAATATAGTATTTCTATCATCACCAGGTTTTTTCTTGATGTGAGGGTAAACCAACCCCCTAATTTTAAGAAGGCTAGACCAGAATTGTGAGCCCCCCTTCTTGTATGTGACACCAGAAAGGCATTTGTCTTTGAGGTATTTAGATTCAATAATATCTTGCCAAATTTCAACTTCATCTTCAAGTTTCCAAATCCATTTAGCAAGCAAAGCAATATTGAAATTCTCAAGATTTGTTATTCCTAGCCCACATTATTATTTCCTCACTCCTCCTTTTTAAGCTATCCCAAAGTTTTTGAGAGTCCCCAAAAGTATTTCTTCTAAAAGACATAGCCCCCACCCCCTATCTATCACTTCCCTGACAATGATCTCCCTGTCATTACTAATGAAATAGAGTGAGGGGTAAGCCTCCTTCAGGGGTTTATCATCTACCCACCAGTCTTCCCAGAATCTAGTATTTCTATCATCACCAAGTTTTTTCTTGATGTGAGGGTAAACCAGCCCCCTAATTTTAAGAAGGCTAGACCATAAATGTGAGTCCCCCTTCTTGTATTTGACATCAGAAAGGCATTTGTCTTTGAGGTCTTTAGATTTAATAATATCTTGCCAAATTCCATCATCATCATCAAGTTTCCAAATCCATTTAGCATCCAAAGCAATATTGAAATTCCCAAGATTTTTTATTCCCAGCCCACCTTGTTGTTTTGGAAGACAACAAGTTTTCCTATTAACTAAGTGATACTTCTTCTTATCTTCCTCAGCTTGCCATAATAATGTGGCTCTGTAAATGTCCAATTTTTTCCTAACTCCAGCCGGGAGTAGGTAAAAAGACATCATATAAATGGGGATATTTGTTAGGTGGGATTGTACCAGTGTAACTCTACCAGCTATATTGAGTAGTCTGCCCTGCCAGCAAGCACATCTTTTTTTAAAAAAATTCAGTCACATTCCTCCACATTTTATTTCTAATTCTTTTATTGTGCACTGGTAAACCTAAATATTTCAAAGGCATTTACCCAAGGGCACATGTGAAGATCTCTTGGTATAAATTCCTCTTACTTTTGGCTTCCCCAAAGAGATAGATTTCACTTTTATGAAAATTTATTGTCAAACCTGACATTTGTTCATATGCAGTCAATATGAATTTTAAATTTCTAGGCGATTCCTCATCATCCTATATCAGGAATATAGTATCATCGGCATATTGCAACATGTTCACCCCATTCTCATGAATGTCAGTAAGTACCCCTTTAATGTATCCTTCAGTTCTAGCTTGATCCATTATCATAGCCATGGCATCTATAGCTAGATCAAATAACAGAGGGGAGAGAGAATCCCCCTGCCTAAGCCCTTTAAAAGTTTTGAAAACATGTCACACACTATCATTAACTGTAACCCCCACCTAACCCCCCTCATGGTGTGCATCACCCAGTCACACAACTTATCAGGAAAGTTTTTCAACCTGAGCATTTTGTGAACAAAAGGCCACTTAATTTTGTCATATGCTTTTTCAAAATCCACTTTGAACTACATAGCATTCTGTTTTTTGTATGAATTGAATTTAGAGCCTCATGCAAAATAACCACTCCTTCCATGATATATCTACCTTTGTCATCCGGAAAGTCCCATTTTCTCATCCAGACGCTCATTTAGACCCAAACTTTGTTTTGAAAAAGGCCCAATGTGACGTGAGATGCCAAACACGGAGCAACGGTACTGACGAGTAGGTGGCTGATACGTCTCCAACGTATCTATAATTTTTTATTGTTCCATGCTATTATATTATCTGTTTTGGATGTTAATGGGCTTTGGTTTACACTTTTATATTATTTTTGGGACTAACCTATTAACCCTAGGCCTAGTGCAAATTGCTGTTTTTTTGCCTATTTCAGTGTTTCGCAGAAAAGGAATATCAAACAGAATCCAAACGGAATGAAACCTTCGGGATCGTGATTTTTGGAACAAACGTGATTGAGAGAACTTGGAGTGGACATTAAGAAACAAATGAGGTGTCCACGAGGTAGATATACCCTGAGCGCGCCCTCCCCCTCGTGGCTCAACCGACCTACATCTTCCTCCTATATATACTCATATACCCTGAAAACATCCAGGAGCACCACGAAAGCCTATTTCCACCACCACAACCTTCTGTACCCAAGAGATCCCATCTTGGGGCCTTTTCCGGAGCTCCGCCGGAGGGGACGTCGATCATGGAGGGCCTCTAAGTCAACTCCATGGCCCCTCTGATGATGTGTGAGTAGTTTACTTCAGACCTTCGGTTCCATATTTATTAGCTAGATGGCTTCTTCTCTCTCCTTGAATGTCAATACAAAGTTCTCCTCGATCTTCTTGGAGATCTATTCGATGTAACTCTTTTTGCGCTGTGTTTGTCGAGATCCGATGAATTGTGGGTTTATGATCAAGTCTATCTATGAACAATATTTGATTCTTCCCTGAAATCTTTTATAAATGATTGGTTATCTTTGCAAGTCTCTTTGAATTATCAGTTTGGTTTGGCCTACTAGATTGATCTTTCTTGCAACGGGAGAAGTGCTTAGCTTTGGGTTCAATCTTACAGTGCTCGATCCTAGTGACAGAAAAGGAAATGACACGTATTGTATTGTTGCCATGGAGGATAAAAAGATGGGGTTTATATCATATTGCTTGAGTTTATCCCTCTACATCATGTCATCTTGCCTAATGCGTTACTCTGTTCTTATGAACTTAATACTCTAGATGCATGCTGGATAGTGGTCGACGTGTGGAGTAATAGTAGTAGATGCAGGCAGGAGTCGGTCTACTTGTCATGGACGTGATGCCTATATACATGATCACTCATAGATATTCTCATAATTATTCGCTTTTTTATCAATTGCTCGATTGTAATTTGTTCACCCACCATAATATTTATGCTATCTTGAGAGAAGCCACTAGTGAAACCTATGGCCCCCGGGTCTATTCTCCATCATATTAATATTTCGTCAGCATGCTATTTCTATTACCTTTTATTTTGCAATCTTTACTTTTAATCTTTATCATAAAAATACCAAAAATATTATTTTATCATCTCTATCATATCTCACTCTCATAAGTGACTGCGAAGGGATTGACTACCCCTTTATCGCGTTGGTTGTGAGGTTCTTATTTGTTTGTGTAGGTACGAGGGACTTACGTGTGGCCCCCTACTGGATTGATACCTTGGTTCTCAAAAACTGAGGGAAATAGTTATGCTACTTTGCTGCATCACCCTTTCGTCTTCAAGGGTAAACCAACGCAGTGCTCAAGAGGTAGCAGTGGCCACGTTAACTCATAATCCTTCTCACAAGCGTAATGAGGTTCCACATAAGACTAACCTTGTCTTTACCAAAAGCAAGTCTTATCAGACAACCTCTTAACCCATCTGACACAAATTATCAGGAGTCGCCACCATCTTCAGGTGCTCATCCTCGACTCAACTACCAGCTTTTGTCATTAATCCTGGGTGAGTGACTGTACCTGATAACCAATAGCTTAACTTTGTTGCCATGTGTTTTTAAATCTTCCGAGGCCCCCAAAGTCATTGAGTTGGAAGAGCAGGTGCTGGTAGCTCCCGAGGCCAACACCGAAAACCCTGAAGAGCATCACAACAAAGAAGATGACCCGCGGCCACAAGCCGAAGCAACAGTCACCGAAGATGTGAGCACTGATGTTAACCCGGCGGATAACCTTAACCCACCAAGTCCTATTCCTTCTTCAACTACTGTCAAGCCAACTTAAGAAACTCCACCTGCAGAGAATACTGGTGATATTTCCATTATTGGGGTGGGTTACACAACACCATAAACTTCCAGATGTGGGTGATTAGGAGCTAAGAGCATATGGAGAGCATTGAGTCATTGGTGGTGCATCCATTTGGGCCCGGTTTTCAGTCGACGGTCATGAGCAGCAGGACTTCACATACAAGGAGCGCCAAGTGAGTTATGTCAGCCAACCACGTGAGATCGGAGTGGCATATGTTCTCTCTATCAGACATATCATTCCTCTCTTGTGTCATCGAGGTTTATGAACATTTTTGTGGCATGCTCAAACTATTGCGACAGTTTTTGGTGTGTACTCTAGTAGCGGCGATGGCGCTCAAGTACTCGGCCGGGTGCATGGTGCAGTGTTGCCCTTCCGGTATTTTGTATGTATTGTGAGCTTTAGGCCTAGTCTAGCTATGTGCTTTGTAGGTTTTTTGCCAGTTTTCCTCAATAAATTGTCGGCCCTTTATTGTTTCTTATTTTTTAGCGCTCGCCTTATGTGGTGCAATTCTTCTTTGGGGTGTTTTTGTAATACCCTTGCAAATGAAATTCAGTAAGCATATATTCCATTCATAGATTGAGCAATTGTCTTCTATACAAACAGTTTAGCTCGACAGCGGAAATGAACAAACGTTTCCCCAATTGTTGCCAACCACGTACTGAAATAGCCAGTTCAACTATATATACTAGATAATTTTAAGTATGTAGTACAGTTTAACCATACCTATAGTCAGATGAACTAAACAAAATAGCCCATAAATACTACTACTATAGAGGGGCTTTGTCCTACTTCCAGTAGCCTCTCATCTACCGAGCACACTCAGTAAGAGGCAGAGGAGGAGGAGCCTACCGATGAGTTGGGGAAGTGAATCTGGCGCATGCCACTGCTGCACCTTTAGCAACGTCTAGCTCAAACACCCTCTACCGCTCCTAATGACCCCTCTCAAAGCGGCGGGACTCCTTGTAGATGTCCGCATTCCATGCCTCTGCGACAGCGTGTGCCGTGGCCACGGCGACGGTAAGACTCTTTGTATGCTTGACCAGGCACTTCTCCTCCTCGCACGCGAACTTAATGTAGTGCCTAAGGTCACTGACGCACATGCGGGCCTCCACCTCCCACCTTCAGGCCATGGTGGCGGAGCGGGTGTTGACCCCTGTGGTCTATGGTGGGGTGGCGGCCATGGCGGGCTACAGTAGGGTGTCGGCCATAATGGCCACCTCTCGCCTTCGGGCCGCGGTGGCGGAGTGGGTGATGGCATAGCGGCTGACGGTGGGGTGGCGGCCACGTCACCCACCTCCCACCTTAGGGTCGCGGTGGCGGAGCTGGCTATGGCACTGGCGACCGATGGTGGGGTGGCGGGTACGGCGACCGGCAACAGCTACCGAGGGCAGTGGCAGCGGAGCGTTTGATGGGTGTTGTGCGTACACCACACAGGGACATCATGTGCAGTACATGACGTTGGGGACTGCGCCACCGCCGCGTTGTAGCGTCCTAGCTGACGCTGTCCTCTGATGATGGCAGAGTGACTGAGCGAAGACGACAAACTAGTGCCATTTATGATTGTGGCAGGAGCATACGAGATAAGATACGAGGAGGGAGGGGAAAATGAGATGTGTACTCGCCGGTCGTGAGGGTTTATATAGCAGGCCGATAAGCATCACTACAAAAAAGAGACACATCCGTGACATTTTGGGACGAACTGATTTTTTTCTGTCATACATATGACACTTCTGTGATGATAATTGTGACAAAACCCGGTATCATCATAGATGTGGTGGGCTCCTACGTCTATGACAAAAAATCATGACAGAAAATGGGTTTTCATCCTGGGCGGGCCGGAGATGCAGCTGCATGACATTCTTTGGGTCGTCCATGACGGAAAAAACCATGGTAGAAGTGAGGGCGAGGAAAATTTCGGGGAGTTCCCGGTTACGGTGGGAGGTCGGGGGCCGAGCGATGCGCGCTTCTCTCATACACGTACACACGTGTGTGCGAGGCGTTGGCTCTAACTGAACCCGAGCGAGGCGTTGGGCTCTAAATGAACCCAATCGATTGCACTGCAGGCTACGCGTTACTGAACCTGAGCGATCGATCGATGGCTGTTAACTGAACCGGATCAAGCAATTCCTTCGCTACTGCTGCTAACTGAAGCCGATCGATGCTGCCTCTGGATGAACAGTGAGCATTGC